>NC_090825.1:17105530-17408560 GCF_028021215.1 Eschrichtius robustus
TCTTTACAAGTCTCATATAATATAAAGTGCAGAATACAATGTACTTGAGGAATTAAAGCTTGAAGCAATAATTTAAAAAATCAATTGTTAATTAAGGTGGCAAACTGTGCAGACCAGGAGATTTACTATTTTATTATGCACTTTTAATTTTAAATCTGTAATTGTGTTTCCACACCTGCTAATAAAGATATAAGAAAGCAGTGGTTTCAATCACATTTGCAGGGATGTTAAATCACTGCCCTTGAGAAGTCTGATTTTCTGGTTTCTAATACATGTCTGGATTGATCATCCTGAAGGGAAGGCAGCTTTCCCATTTTCTAATCATGCTTAGAAATCTATAAACATTTTAAAAACTTCTAAATTAGACACTATTGGTTTCTCTGCCATTTTTATTTTCAGTGACTAATGAACGTCAAGAAGAGGGAGATCATTTCCAAGCAATTACTGAAAGTAAACTGATTTATTAGGCCATGACCTATAATACAGGAATACAAGGTACATTATATGATTTCTATTGTTATATGAAATTGGGAAGTTCTTTTCAGAAAATCAATAAAATTTTGCACACCTGCAGTGCTATTAGAATCTGAGTTCTCTGTTGCTATATAAATTATGTTTTAGATATCATAAAATTATTCCTCAGATAATGTTTATATCCAACAACTCTTTTACATACTTTTAAATAAACACATACAGGCTAAGGATTAGTAATTACATTTCAGAATTTCATTGTTCCTCCAATCACTAAAACTGTCTTTGTATTAAGCTCTTAGCAGAGATTATGAGTAACAGCCACATTTTACTATTTCTCTAGTCCTAGCTATGCACAGGCACTCTGATTGTTACAAGTTGTCCTTTCATTACAAGGAGCAATGCATCATCAGTGACTCTAAGCTTAATAGAATTCTTTTCCTTGATTACATCCCGTGTGAGGCATGGAGTTTGAGTTTTTTAGGAGAATGTGCATCTTTGTTCCGCTCTTTCATCCTGTTTGTCCTCATAGACAGATAATGAACCAGGCCTATTATTTTAGCAAACTTAAAATCTTAATGGTAACTTGAGAAAGAGGAATGTGTTCTACTTTGCTAACTCTCCTAAAATAATCCATAAATATCATAATAAATATTCTGAAATCATGGTTGGGGAATAAAGGTAATGTTGCCTTGCTGCAAGGAAAAGACAGGGATAATGTGAAATGGATAATGTCAAAATTACAGATAGCCTGGAAATGTTTTATGGATTCAAAAATATACAAAATTGAGTGTTGTTCATCAAAAATAATGGAAAATAGGATCAGTTTACCTAAAGATTATTTGAGTTAAGGATTATGTAAGTCAATCTGGCTACTGTGCATAAGGTAGCAGTGGTTACCAACATTTTCCATCTCCAATTCCAAGGCTCATCTTTTATTCAGCATACATGTTTTATACAACATCTATAATCTGCTATGATTCTTAAATGTCAGGAATGGCATAAATGGCTGCCTCTACTTAAAAAATATAACAGTAATTAAAAAAAAATCAAGTCATTTATATACACATTTACTATAATGTGTATGGAAACTGAGCACGTTACACTAAGAGAGGTAAGACAAAGGCAAGTACTGTATGATACCACTTATATGTGGAATCTAGCAAAGCCAAACTCATAAAAACAGAGAGTAAGATGGTGATCACCAGGGCATGGGGGTTGGGGGAATGGGATGGATATTTTTTGAGGACACAAATTTGCAGCAAGTAATAAATAAGCCCTCTCTAATGCACAGTACAGTGAACATAGACAACAATATTGTATTATAATCGCCAAACTTGCTAAGAAACTAAAATTTAATTATTCCAACCACTAAACAGAAAGGATAATTATGTAACATGATAGGGTGCTAAGTATTGCTATAATTATAATATATATTATAATTATATTATAATATATAAATGCATCAAAGTAACACGTTATAGACCTTAAATTTGTAAAATGTTATATGTCACAATTATTTCAATTAAAATATATAAATAAATAAAAACAAAGAAAGATGCTAATTATCTTGTATTTTTTGGTATCTCCATTTCATGTTTTGCTATTTCCCACTCTTTTAGATAATTTCCATTTGGCAAACATCTACATATTTTAAATGTCTCTACTTTCTCTAAAAAGCTTTTTCTCTATTACCCAGAAACGACTGGTCAAGTTTTCTCCCTTGTAAAGGATTTTCTCACAACCTTCATAAATGTAATTTAGAACCTCTGTCAAACCATGATTTTATAAGATAATGGTTCTTTAAACTTAGACTGATTACATATGTCAGAGGTGAATGAGTAACACAATACAGAGACTGTTGAACTTACTATGCCTTCATAGCAAAACTGTTGGTTAAATGGTTGTGATAAGTAGGGCCCATAGAAAAACTAACTAAAACTGGTAAACGATACAAGTCAGGATGATAAAATCAAAGGGGTAAATGTAAAATACATTATCAATATGCATGAAACTTGTATTGGAATGCTGGATAAAGAATTCACAACTGTTAGAAATTGGTCAACCTAAAGAAGACATTATTATTTTCAAAAGCTACCTATATTTTCCTTGGATAAAGGCAGATCAGCACTACCCTTTTCTATTCTCTTCACAACACAGTATATAGCAGTGATAGTGGCAGCCATATGGCAGCAGGCAACAAACTAATGATTTTTACCACCAAACAAAAAGGAAAAGATAGTAATAGGAATGTGGAGTGATAAGAAGGATTGAAGGATCATTACCTTACATGATACCCAATCTGAATTGTACACTGTGAACAATTCACAATTATCACAGATCACAGGCACTGCTGTTCTGCTGTATTTTTCTGGGAAAACTCATTTGTTCTATTCATTTTTGTGTGTATTGACATTTAAAACACATAAAATATTTTTAAAACTAAAACTAAAAAGATGCTACCAAAAAAAAATATTTAATTGAAGTAAAAATTAGAAGACTCTTATCTTTGCCACTGCCCTTCCCAATTCTCCAGAGGTTGCTCCTATTAGATATACTTTTGCAAAAGTAAAGTTTCATCACCACAAAAATCTTTCTTTCTTCAACCTTTTCACTGAAAGTGCCCTTTACAGTTTTGCTCTAGTGGATGCCTGGATCTCACTTGAGGACACTACTAACTTCCCCTGCAGGGCTCCAAAGTGGTAGAGGATTTTGGTTATGTTTTATTTTTGCTTCCTCTATATTTCTCTTAGCACTGAGCTTGTAAGTCAAATGGGGTTTGTATCAATATTTGCACTTCCTTGTTCTTTTCAGTCTATTCTCAGTCTTACACAGAGATTTGAATCCCGTGTTATCAGGTATTATCTCTTAGGACCTCTCATCATTGCATCATCTACAGATACCCTGGGCTCTCACTGATTCTTGATGTCTCTAGTTCCCACTTCACCGTTACTTTGGCTGTCAGAATTTTTAATGATTTTAATCCTCAGAGTGAACAGAAAATCTAACTATACTGTGGCTTCTCAGCTTCCTGAACTATTGTGAAGTTCTTGTCTTGCATACTCCCCAGGCCACTCAGTTCTGTAGTCATGACCTAGTCCTTGGCATTACCTATAATAGCAACTCCTCCATAATCTCAATTTCACGCATCACACTCTGTCAGCTCGACTTCCTGACTTCTTGCTTGTACTCACTGCCTCAAGCAACCCCACTCCAATAAGCCATTATGCCACCGGGACGTATATTTATTGATCCCACATTATTTTCACTTTCCCTCATCAAACTTATATTTTTCTCTTCCATAAAAACCAAGCTTAAATTCCACAGTCAGTTGTTTTAATGACTTCCCTGCATATACCCTTGACTACACTATTCTTCTTCAATTTTGTCATGCAACTTGGCTGTACCCTGACTCTAATTAAATAATTCTTTACTAATCCAGTCCTGAATCTGAGCACGGCCGTAACTGGAGAAAAACACATAACTATGCTGCCTGATCTCGTTTTACATTCTCCTTAAACCTTAAGGAAATTCAATTTTCTATTATTTTCTCTCCTACTCTTTTAAATGACTATTCTATACTCTATCTTTCCTGCGCTCCTCAAACATTCATCATCTCCTCCCTCATACTCTAATGAAGTTGATGGACTTGCTTCCTAATTTGCTGAGGAATGAGGTCCAATCGCCTGTCCTCACACCTATGTTCCTGACAGCATTTACACCTGCATACTCTGACTTCACTCCTATTAGTGTGTCTAAGGCCAACACCTCCACTTATGTAACGTTGGCAAAGGCCTCTCTCCAGGGTCTTGATCTCTATATGAGGTCTCTTTGCAAAGAAAAGGGCTCCCCCTCCTCTGAGTGGACTTAGCCCTTTGTTGAGATACAAGCGCTGACAATAAGCCTGAGCTAGATGACAGTTCCCCTCGCCTCCTAAACTCAGTACCCTCACATGCTACACGATTCTAAGTAGGGAACCGGTCACGTGCTTACTCAGGAACATTTATCTGGTATTCCTGTACTCTCTGTCTCATGCCATCAATTTCCTCTCTCTACTAGATCACTCCTATCCTGCTGTTATTTATTCTACCCTAAAAATATAATCTCTCTTGACTCACCCCTCCTTTTGGCTCCCTTACATTTCTATTTTCCCCATTGCAGCTAAAATTATTCTAAGAGTTTTTTATACTCTTTCTAATTCTGCTTTCCCCATTTCTGCTTTCCCCAATTCTGCTTTCTTAAAACCACTCTAAGTGGCCATTCTCCTTTTCCACTTCACTGAAAATATTTTTTAGTGAGGTCATCAACGTTTTCTACTGATGAAGGTAAGGCCAGTTCTCAGAACTTATGTATATTGGACAAGTCAATAGTTCTCTCTTCCTGTAAACACAGCTTCACAAATAGTACCCTCTGTGTATTTGATCCAATCACTCCTCATTCCTTTTCACTGCTGTCATACCACCATGGTCCAAGCCACCATCCTACTGAACTTGAATTATGGCAGTAGCTTCTTAGCTGGTCTCCCTGTTTCCATCCATGCCACATTTCAAGGGTATTCAACATAAATCACAGTAATTATTTTAATATACCCAACCATTAAGTTACTTTTCTGTTCTCAACTCTCAATTGTTTTCCATGTCACTCAGAGTAAAAAACAAAGTCTTTATTTATAATCATTGCAAAGAATTAATAGCTTCATTACCTCTCAGATTTAATTTTCTTTCTCTCAAACTTATCTACCTAACTCTATCTCCTATCATAGGTCTATAATACTGTTTTCTCTAACTTTATTTCTTTGTTTCCAAGATATTTCTAAAATTTCATCCCTCATCTCCTTCAAGCTGTCACTCAAACATCACATTCACAGTGAGGCCTCTTCTGACCAAACTGTGTAGGACTTCATCTCTCTGCAAGGACTCCCACCTGCCTTGCTTTATTTTTCTCCTCAGCACTTACTACTTTTCCCCATATTACATTACATTTATGAACTCTCTTACTTTCTAGAATGTAATTTCATTGAAAGCAGGGAGGTTTTTTCTGTTTTGTTCATTGTTGTACCTTCTCAAGCCCCTAGACTAGTTCTAGGCACATAGTAGATACTCAATAAAAATTCATTAAATTGAATTGGAGTCTGTGTCAGACATTATTCTGGCCCCTGCAACTGTAATGTGAACAAGTCATTTTAATCTAATATCTTCATAATTTTTCTGATGCCCTCTAGTTTATATATTTTAAGATTTTTTTACCTTAAAAAAGAAAACTAGACATATGTTATATGATACCTCAGTAATAAAGACAAAAATCAGCATAACCATCTTTAATGATAAACTTTAAGGGGATGAGTTGTAGAAGTCAGATGATTAGTGTTCAGACACAATTTTTTTTTAATTATTTATATTACACGTACAGTTCATACTAATGAGATTCTGTCTTTGAGTTTTGTCATAAAGTTTCTTATTTGAAAGAAAAAGAGACTAATGTAAACTATGGACTTTGGATGATAATGATATGCCTGTTTAGGTTCATCGATTGTAACACATGTCTGACTCTGGGTAGGGCTTCTACGGGTGGGAACAGGGAGTAATGGGAACTCTGTACTTTCCACTCAATTTTGCTGTGAGCTCAAAAGTGCTCTAAAAATAAATTTTATTAATTAAAAAAGGAGAGATATAAGTGAATAGGATTGTGGATTCAATCTGGAAATGATTATGTTTGGCAGTTATACACCATATTTGACTACGGATCACCAAAAACTAATAGAAGGTGAGCGTTTGTCCTTGGCAATTAGAAAAGTTTAAACCTCACCTTTGACCAGTGTGTTATGCTTGACTTAATTGTAATGACTGAGTTACTTAACTGTCATTTGAGCTTATCAACATGCAATATTATTTGTACCATTTTATTACATGATGTGGGATTTTTTTGATACACACGTGTATATATACTTGCAGTATACCTAACCAACTTTTCACATCCTGCTCTTCACTTTTTATTATCTGTACCATTTTTTAGAAATGAATTTTTATTTTAAGTAATCTATGTACTATTTTTAAATAGGTAATATCATGTGTTAAACATTTGTTATTTTATAAGACATGGTAATCAGCATATATAAACCCATTTAAGCCACACAATAATTCATACAAGAGCTATGAGTGGCATCAATACTACAAGCTTATAGTAAAGAAAATAAGCATTAAAATGTTAATTCTCTCAAGCTTCTATATATAATGAGTTGTAAAGATGAGATTCAAACATAAGACTGTCCAATGTTAAAGGATCTTTATGTTCTTAATGGCTTATTATATTTAATACAACTGTATTGAAGTTACTGATTAGAAAACAAAGAAAATACTAAAAAGAAAAAAGTAACCCATGCCGAATAAGGCAAACTGTTGACATTTCAATGTATGTCTTTCAAAATTTGTTTGATTTTGTATAATTTATAATGATAATACTTAAGATATTATTTTATGCCAGCACTTTTATAGTTAATATAGGTATTTTCTTATGTCATTCCATTAACTGAATGTGCCATAGCTTCACTAATTCCCTCTTTTTGACATTTTTTTTCCTATTTTACTATTATAAATAATGCTGTGACTGGTTTTTCTTGTACTTGAAGATAACTTTCTTCACTTCACATGAATTTCTTATCATGTTCTTAGAATAAATTTATACAATTAAAATTCACTTTATTAGTCAATGCATGTCTCTCTGGCTTTCTAAATAAATTCCTAAAGTGTCACCTAAAATGCATCAGTTGCCAGTTTCAAGAACAGTTCATGATTTCTTATTTTCTATAATTTGTCCCACAGCTAGGTATTATTACTTATTTTTGTTGGAATTGTGTTTGTACGTGATAATTTTGATAATAGCATCTCAATATCAGATAAACTTACTTGTTTCAGATCAATAGTGAGAGGAAACATCATGCATAAGATTGTATGCCATTTATGTTCTTTCCTGCTTTTGTAATGTGCTATTCCTTTTTTTGTTTTATCTGCCTAAAACTTTGATGATTTGCAAGTGCTGTTTAATACTAAGAATATTATCTTTTGGCTTACCACATAATTTGTGAATCTTTTCGTCCTCCAAGTTTGTGAAAGCATCATTGTGTTTTCATTGCCACCCATGCCAATTTGTGAAATGGAGAATTTAATTTTTATTTAGCCAGATCTTTTTGGTATCTTATTTTTGTGCTTAGAAAAATCTTGTTTAATGCTAAAACAAGATTGAAATAACTATATTTCCTTCTAGTATTCTTATGACTTTTACATTTATTTCTTTGTTCCAACCGGAATGTGTTTACCTTTGAAATATTAGACCAAGAGCTAATATTTTGGATCTAAGTAGATTTAAGTAACTCTTCCAGCTCCAATTGTTAATAAATTTTAGTTACTGTTGGCAATTTTATCTCCACTAGGAATTCCAATCACTTTTTCTAAGCTGATACCCTATTCTTGCTAACTTATTTCTTAGAGATTTAGTTTTCTTTGTCTTTCTGAGAGGGAAGTATACATGGTACCCTGCACCTGGCCTTTGCTGGTCAATCAGTTCTTATTCCTGGAACTTAGGAACTGGCTTTTGGAGACTTGGTCAATTCATTTAATATTGGTCATTGAAACCATAGGGCTGGAGAAATCATTTTCTACATGAAGAGGTTGACCTACAGAGAGAGAAATAAAACAATAAAATAAATGCCTAAAAGGAGTGGTGACAGATTTTATGCCTCAAGGAGAGAAAGTAAATCAGGGAAAGCAGCTGCTATGGCTCCTGGTGGATGTTCAGGACATTTGTAATTTATTGAGAGGAGATGCAGTGTTTGCTCAGAGGTACCCTTTTGTCATTCCAATAAATTCTTCTTTTTCACTGAACACTATGGATTCTTTTGTTTGCAACAAAATTATCTCTGATGAAGACTCAGTCAGTTATACTAAAGTGTATTTTTTTTGGATTTTTATTCCCATTTATTGCGCTCTATTTGTTCTTACAGCAGGACCACATTAGCTTAAGTGGCATAACTTCTCAGTACATCTGAATAGCCAGCATGAGAAGTCATCATCATATTTGCCTAGGAATATTCATATACATACATCTTTATATAATATATAATACATATATATATATTTACAGGAGAACTTCTGTATCATTTTATCTTTTTTGCCAAATTAAAACAAAATCCATGAAGATTCTGATTATACTCTAATGTGTAAAATAATTCAGTAAGACTGAAGATTTTTGCAATATTTTATATTGCATACAAAAAAAGTTCCTGTATTAGATTTTAGATTTTCATTGTGTGAGAATCCATGCCTGTGTCATCAAAGATGCACCAAACATTTACCGAGTTCCTATGATGTGCCAGGCCTTCGCCAGGGTAGTGGATGGCTAGAAACAAGAGCAGGACTGACACACTCCTGGACCACAGACAGTTGATGTCTAGGAGGAGGACAAGCATTAGACCAGCGGTCCCCAACCTTTTTGGCACCAGGGACCAGTTTCATGGAAGACGATTTTTCCATGAATGGGGGGGTGGGGAGGGATGGTTGAGGCAGTAATGGGAGAGATGGGGAGCAATGGGAGAGGCAGATGAAGCTTCACTTGCTCGCCCGCCGCTCACCTCCTGCTGTGCGGCCCGGTTCCTAACAGGCTGCGGCCCAGTACCAGTCTGCAGCCCAGGGTTTGGGGACCCCTGCATTAGACAATCACTGATTGAGATGACTCTGGAGGGGAAATAGAGACTAGATGATTCCAGCCTTCATCGGTCAAGATAAGGGTTTCAGTGTTTATAACAGGAGTAAGGAAAGTCATTGATAACAGGCTTTAGGCAGAGAAGTGATATGATCCAATTGGTATAAGATATATTCATGAACACATATTTTGGTAGCTTTTTTGTATTATAATTCCAACTGCTTTACATAGGAAAGCTATTGATTTTGGAGGGTATGTGTGTTGTTTGTTTATTTGTCGTAATTGTAAGTTCTAAAAGGTTTACAATTTTCTAATTTGAATAGTCTAGGTAGATAATAATGTAAATTTATATAATAATACTATATATAAGCACAATGAGAATAAACCTCTTTATTTTTCCTAAGATTGCCTCTAGTTTTCCCCTGTTCTAGTGCATATCTTTCGCTTTTGCCTATTACATTATTCAAGGTTCAGACAGGGAAAAAAGAACATGTAATGGGTATTTCAGACAGAAATATATTTAATCCAGAGTATTAGAGGCTTATATAACCATTAGGATGGTTGAAGTACTGAACATCATGTAGACCACTAAGAGAAAATTCAGATGTGTCTGGAGTCATGCAAGTCGACATAATGATTCCAGCTGTCTGCAAAACACATGTCTCTCAGGAGAATACTTTAGAAGAATACCATGAGAAGTGTCAGCTAGTAAGTAATCTCAGCTACTTCCTGCTAACAGAATTCTAAATTTCATTTCGGGAGAATTTCTTGACCCACTTTTATTCCGTGTAATTTAAACAGACTTGAAATCTCAAATTCTGTTCCTATCAGTAAGGATGTTACTAGTGACTGGCCTTAAAAATTTGCACATTCTACTGGTCACAGTGATTAGCTGAGAGTTCAGCATGTTACCAGGTCAGGTCAATTAGTTCCCACCCTGTAAATTTTACTGAGCTGACCTATGTTCCCCGGACTTATTTATTTAACAGAAGGTGATTTTTAGACTGATGTTGGCCATCATTGTCACCACATGGAAAAACTGCCTGAAAAAACCAACATAAAGGAAAACAGAATATAAAGTAGACCAGTCATATTTTTTAAAACGTTTTTGTACAATTGATTTCAGCAATATTCGGAGCTTAGTTTAGAACTGTATTTCTGGATTATATGATCCAGTTTTGCTTAAACGAATTGACTTGGAGTTCTTCATTTCCAAAGAATGGATTCCAATTATTATAGCTATTAAATGTACTTTTTGTATTCTTTTAAGAAGCACTTGGCTTTCTATTATTGTCATAAGGATTTCTGCAACCATATTACACATTTAGAATATTCTGTGCTGCCATTTTAAAGTTTCTTATGGTGTTAGAATAATAATATTACATAAATTGTAAAGTTCTCTTTTTCTCACATTAAAAGCTTCTATTGATTGAGATTTTTTTAATTAAATAACTTTAATGTAAAACTATCTATTACCAGGCATCTGTCTGCAGAGAAATGCTTTAGCAATTTAAATTTATATTTCAAGATTACCATTTTGTTTAAGTTTTCTATTTCTTAATCACTCTGTTTTTGAAATTCATATCATTCTATTCTCAGAGGTTTTCAAATATATTAGCTTACGAACAGATTGTTCAACTTTCCCTGTGTTTGCTTCTGCTGTATATTTCATTTTATTGTACTTACAGTAGTTTAGGGATGTTATAGTAGTTTTTCCGCTAGTGTCCAGTGGATTGCTTTATAGAGGGAGGGAGGGTTCAGTTAGAAACCTTAGGGAACAGAATTCCCCTACCGGGAAAAAACAATAAGATAAACCTTTGGAAGGATCAAATGATGGACAGATTTCAAATGGGAGACTGTTGCTAAGGTGTGATTCTGACACATGGCAAACAATCCACTGGAAACTAAAAGGGATAGGTGGAAGGAAATGAGTGTTTCTACCCCCTTGTTAGCAGTATCTGGTCTATTTCATTCTCTCCTTTATTTCAAGCCTCAGGCACTTTGTGACTCTAGCTGTTAATTTCTATCTCTCTCATTTTCTCTTTCCTGACTCTCTTCTCTCTGTCACTACTGCTATACCAGTGTTTTAAGGTTGACTGGTGGCTTGAGTTAATAAAACTTTTTATTCTGTGGGCTTTCCATTCAAGATGACATGTGTGTAATGATTGCTGGTCATTCAAAGAATTAACTCATTTCTAACAGAAAGGACAGAAGGCCAGTTATCTTTCCTGAATATGACCCTGGGCACAATTTAAACCCCAATAAGGATGGGAACATAGAAGTGACATTGCATGGAGCCAAAAATAAAGGTCAGTAGATTGCTTAAACCATCACGTAGGCATAGGGCCAAGATCAAAGAGAATGGGTGCCAAAGAGTGTTGACACAGTAAATACTCATTAAACATTAAGGATGTATATTCAAATACATTTAAATTAATAACAAGTGTTTTTATTATTTTGTTATTTAATTAAAATATGCTGTTCCTTGGTTTTATCCATTTGAGGACTTAGAGAGTCCACCTTCCTCTACAAAAGGACATTTCAATTATAAACCTTACTAATTGAAAGAAGTGACTCTTTTTTTTTTTTTTTTTTTTGGCCGCGCCATGTGGCTTGCGGGAACTAGTTCCCTGACCAGGGACTGAACACAGGCCACGGCAGTGAAAGTGTGAGTCCTAACCACTGGACCGCTTTCACTTTTTGTTAATAAAATATCTACTTCTTGAATATATTCTATTCTTAAAATTCACAGTTTCAATATGAAATTAACAAAATCAAATAATAACTGAAAGCATCCTATCTAATTGATAAGAGGTAAATATTTATATTTTTTGTGTTATAAAACACAATTTCTAATTTCAGAAATCCCAACATACAGAAAGTAATTATGGATTTTCAAATAGATCCAGTCTTTGTTATATCTCTGATCCAATTACTCCACACAACTTATTAGGAAATGCCAAGAACTGTCTGACATCTTGATGACAAAATTACTGTAATGGAATAGCAATACTTTATATTTTAAAAAGAAATTTTAAAAAATGTAAACATGAAGGAACTCATTGTTTACTATCAGAAAATCTTTAAAAATATAGAACATTTTAAAAGATGGGTACCATATGATATTATTTCCATAATGATAACCAAGGTTTTATTTTCTTTGAATTCTCCTAACTCACATATAAACACACTGTTAGTACATGCACAGCATTAGTAGTTTCAAAATCTGGTTCTGTGAGTTTTGAGAGAATGATTACATCAGTTTAAAAATGTTTCTTGATAATGTACTTACTTGTTTCTTCCTTTTAATATTCTCTAAATTATTGCATCAACTGTATCACACCAAGAATCAATGCACATGACTTTGGGTATACATGGCTAATATTTTTTGAAGGACAAAATTTATCATACTGGTCAAATTTCTTCTACGTTGGTCAAAGTGAGATTTATAAATTTAAAAAGTTAATCATCTTCATGAATTTGATCTTTCATGTTTTGTTAGTTCCTAATGCTTATATTTTCATATTTTATTGCCATCTTATTTACTAAATTTTCTTTTCAAACTCACATATATAAATGCTAACACCACACACATATTACCTGAAATTGCTTACTATTTCCATGAATACTGACAATTTGTAGAGTGGGTATTCAAACATTATAGATTAGAATTTCTATTTTAAGTGTTGCTTAGTATGTTAAATTTCAAGAAACAAGCATCTATCTATAATATGTATTTATAATATCTTTATTACAATGCATTTTATATTTACCTTAGTGGTAAATACAAAGCTGATCAATGATTTCTTATTACTTCTCATAATGTAACGCAAAGTAATGTGACTTGAATATGATTTACAGTGTTTTTAAAAATACATTATATGGAAGTCCAAAATCTTTTAAATGATGGTGAAAAATAAACGTGTAAATGGTGTGCATGTGTGTATATAGTGCGTGCATTTAAATGTACGTATTCTTATGTATATATGTTTTTATAAACAAAATAAAGTTCACCCAACTGATTACCTTCTATTTCAAATCAATTCAACCTCTCAAGTTTTTGGTTTTTTTTTAATTCGTATGCCCCCTCTTTCAATTCTTCTATCTGTGTCTATCTATAGAAGTAATGTGATATGATACTGAATCTATCCTGCTTTTCAGGCTTATTGATGGAAAAATTTACTTTGCTTTCCGTTTAAATACATCTCTTTATGTTTTCAGAGATTAATTTGAGGATAAGTTGTGGAAACAAAAATGGGATATGTTGTAGGGAAGAGATGCTATTGTTAATATAAGAAATGAAGTAGTAATTTCATGGCACACAGAGAAAGTATATGAATAAAATACTGCTCTATAATGTTTTCTAGTAAGTAGTAAAATACTACTATATTTTAAGTTTTACTGGCAACACACATGAAAGAGTTTTAAGCAAAAGAAGTGATGCAATAGGCTCCACTGGGCCATTCAGAATCCTCTTGCCACTAAACCTACAGACCAAGGGGTTTGCTGTTTTGGCTGAGTGTTCCTGATTATCAAGAGGAAAGTACATTGCCGTACCATAGTGAGTGCAGAGAAGAATGTTCCTGGAACCTATGGGATTGACTCAGGTCTTATTGTAAGTATGAATGGAAAACTAGATAAACCTAAAACAGACAAGGCTAATAAGGACCCTGATCTTCAAGACTGAAGTTCTGGGTCATTTCATCAAGTCAAATATCCTGGAAAAGTTTAATGATATCTAAGAGCAAAAGGAATATGGTATGGAAAGGTGAATAAATAAGTTATAAAGACTAACTCTGGTCTTGTAAACAATGGCTGAAACAAAGACTATACAACAGTATATGCTTCACTTATATATATATTAAATATAAATAATATTATATATTACATCTACACATTTACATTACATAAATTATACTCCATCTTGTTTGCCTTTTGTGAGAGTGAACATCTTTATGATTTAATGTTCAGGTTTATGATTATTAAAGTGGTATGGTGATCAAATCAGAATGAGAATGAATGTTATCTAGAGTTAAAAAAGCAACTGATGGATTTGATATCTTTTTTTTTTTTGACAAGGGATTAGTATGTTCTTATTAACATGCACGAAACTTCATTGCATTAGATGGGAGCGTGTTGTTTTTCCTGTTTCTGTTTTCACATTTAAATATATATCAAAGGGGTGTGTATTGATTCTAATAGTAAAGAGGCGGATTGTACTAGACGTTGTCTACTAGATTTTGGCAACCTTTTCAATCCCTTCTAGTTAACTTTAGTATCTCAGAGACTAGAAAGCTAAGAACTGTACTGCTAGATTCTGTTACTTGGATTCGAGACAAAATGTGGTTTTTCTTCATGAGCTTCATTGACAGGAAACCTGCAGAGATGCCAGGGAGGCAGAGGATGCTTTTCTTGCAGTGGCTGCAGCCAAGGGCCCGGCTGCAACAGACAGGACTCTTCGCGGGGCTCGAACCCACATTCTGACTGTGCAGGAGTTCTGAGCGGCAGGCAGCTGCTGCAGAGGCACCACTGGCTGCAACCACTGCTGTTTTCCAGACCTCTGGATCCTCACTGTGGTAGCAGGGCCCGGAAACCAAGTATTGCATTCCCATAGCAGGCCTGAGTTTTCTCCTCTAACCCTCCAGGGATGTGGATGCACCGAATTTCCTGTTTGTTCATCCGTTCTTAAAATAAATGAAAAACTCAGAGTTTTCTGTTTCCTACACTGTGATTCCTGATGCACATACATATTTTTCAACCATATTAAGAGGTTTCAGAATTTATTTACAATTTCTTGGGGAGAAATATTGGCATCATAGGACTAGATCAGTAACATTTGTTTTATGGGTGATAAGAAATGTAATTATTTTAGAAAACAAAGTATATATCTCTATATAGATAGATATAGAAATAAATATAGAGATATAGATATAGATATATACTTAGTTATACTCTCTCCATGTTCATAAAATATTAGATTTTAGCATTTGGAAGTTCACTATATCTAAGATCACTATGTAGCCACAGGATATCAAAAGGCTTATTTTATTTCAAAGTGTGGAAATATACATCCTAAGGAAACTTCACAATGTTTGCATTATTTGTCTCAATTATATATTAGACAGTTACGAGCATGGAATTATGAATTGTATCCATATATGTACTATTTTACTAAATATTGTGCAATATTTTAAATCACATGACAATATTTCAGATTTTGATAGCGTAAAGATAAATAAAACTTGTTTAATTTTCATAGATTTCTTCAACCTCAATTCAAGATTCTAATGTCAAGCCTGCACATGAGATGCTGTAGCCGTCTACTCAAGCTGTTCAGTGAGTCTGAAGTTGCATTTAGCGATGGCATATCTCTCATGGGCTGATTGGCTGTCCTGCCTGTCATTTCCATGGATGCCATTTCTCTTTTATACCTTGCACTTCCAAAAATGTCATATATTTTGCTTCAGAGAAAAGATCTTTTTATCCTTTTCAAATTTCAACATGTTAGTGTAATTTCAAAAGACATATCCTAGAGCTATAAAATATATTAATGGGATTCTAAACATTTGATAGACATTGAAAATACTTTTATCTGTATTTAAATACCTATGTACGGCTTAAAATATTGAAGTTTGTAATAGTATTTTAACTAGGTCTATACATATACGTACAATAGTACAATCCTGTTAAAAATGCTTTCGCTCGAGATGAACCACTTGAAGCATTTTCATGTATACTTTTAAGACATTTCTTCTGACAAGGTGAGCCAGTCTTTCACTATGTTAAGCACGGTGTGACATGCAGGGAATTTGGATCCCTTGAATCTTACTTCATCATGGGAGCTTTCAAAATTTAGAGAAAAGGATGGTATCACAAACATTATGAGATACCTTTCTGATGGCTTGCCATCTATCAAAACTATTTCTTCCCTAAAATACTCCAAACAAACAACATGTAAGCTGGATTTAGAATTTAAATGTTTGCTGTTGACAGGATATAGGCAGTCGATATGCTGTGTATGCATGCGTGTATGTTTGAATGTACTTTGTTAAATTAAAATTATTACGTGAAAGGGAAATAATAAAATTAGCTGTTCATAGTTTCTAAATAAAAGTCACATCTATGTAAATCTAAGACATCACTGAGAGAGGAAGACGTTGTCTGAAAACATGACTTCTCATAGAAATATTTATTAAGTGGCATCTATATGCCAAAGTAATGTAACAAACTAAAAGTAGTTTTAACTTTCATAGTTAATTTCAGTGGCAAACTGTTTTCCATACATTTATATCTCAACATTACCTCTTGAAAGGAAAATTTGAGTTACTAAATACTGACTCCATATCTCCCAAGTTTAGCTAATAGTATTCTACACCTACTCTGGAAAATAAACAAACGACTCTAAAAGATAACATTATATTTATTTTTAAAGATGATGAGATAGCAGATTTTAGTAAATTGGCCATGATCATATCGCTAGTACTGGGTATTGAATGTTTTAACAGTAAAGTAGCAAAACTTCCAAGCATAAATAAAGAAATTATTTCTACTTAAATGTTTTAGATAGGTAATTGCATCATTAAGAATTCTTTCTTTGTAAAAATAGTCTTTTGTAAGAGCTCAAAGTTTTGGATTGCTGATATTCTATGACCTGTTTGTTGGCTTATGTAATTCACAAATAGCTTGTAATGCATCCATAATACTAATTATATCCTAGTTCAGGATAAAAAATACTTTCCCACATCCTTCTATGATTCTTATATTTTTACTTGTAGTTATGCCTTAGATTCCAAAAATAAAAAATCACAGTTTTTCTGAAAGTTAATTGACGTTCTAAAGCTCTGGGTGGAAATGTCATGGTAATTTGTTTTTGAAATAATATGGAACTCTACAGCTAAAAACAAAGCATTCAAGACAAAACAAACCATGGTTACTGTGGAAATAAAAAATTTTAACTTCTATTTAGGCTTTCTTTAATGCTTTAATGGGTCTTCTTTGTATTCTAACATTCATGTTATCTTCTCCACAAATAGATTCAACGTCTCTAAAATGTCTAAGGAGAATACTAGAATGTTGTTTCCATATGCAAACTGCAAAAGTCTTTTTCTGTATGCTCAAACTTATCTGAGAGAACTTTAAATAAGTAGCGACGCAATAATTACTTCCTGCTAAAGACTGATAGATTGATATTTTTCATAGATAATAATTTGGACTCATAATATGCAAACATCCTCCCAAGCTATTTTTTATGATCAAAAGACTACAAATTAATGGCAATCATTATGGTATATCACTTCTAGAAATCATAGCACGTTCATGGACCTCAATGGTAATGAATTTTAACTATTTCCTTTTTCTTATAGGTCACAGCCAAAGAGATTACATATGTGAATTTCCAGAATGAGAGACCCAGAAAATGCCATGGTTTAGTTCTCCAACTCCAGGTACAGATTTATTTCAGTTTCACTATTCAACTCTAGTGTAAAGAGTTGAGAACACTTTAGGTAAATAATCAAGTAATGAAGAAAAAGAGAAAATGGAGATATGATAACAAAATACCTTAAAGTCCAAGTAGATGGAGTAAGGCTATCATGAACAAGCTGTATAGAAGTCTAAATATTAGTTCAAGAGGAAGGTAAGTAAGAGCATAGATGCAGACTGCAAGTTACTTAGTGATTAACAGTCTGGAGTTTGAGGTCAAATTCTAAACCTGCAATTCTGTAGCTGCCTGATTCTGGGCAAATTGCTTTACTGTCTATGCTGTGCTTTTCCATATTCATAAAATCATTTAACATTTCTAACTTCATAGAATTCCTGTAAGTGAGTAATGAAAGCATGAAAAAGGCACAGCTCAACACCTTGTACATACTGAGCACTCAATACATTTCAGCTCTTCTATAATTCAGCTCTTCTCAAAATAAGAATACTTTGGGGACCATAAAATGTTAAGTTATGAGGTACCCTTAACATTTTGAGGTATTT
The DNA here is from genome assembly GCF_028021215.1 of Eschrichtius robustus. NCBI lineage: Eukaryota > Metazoa > Chordata > Mammalia > Artiodactyla > Eschrichtiidae > Eschrichtius > Eschrichtius robustus. Next base: position 17,123,678 of record NC_090825.1, read on the forward strand.
TAATGGAAAGTAAGTAGATCCTTTCACAAAATTATCAAAGGACTTCAAAGTAATATTTATTTTATTTATATGGCATAACTCTTTGTAAATTTAAGTATATACGCAGTTTTAATGTAGACCGAAGGTATACACAATATTTTAATTTTTTCAATACTTCCTGCTGGCTTGGGTTCTACAGAGAATTAACATTATAAAACCTGTCTAATTTTTTCTTATAATACTTAGGTATACTCTGTGCTTTATTTTTAGTCTAAAAAGGTTTTGGTAAACTGAGTATTATTTAAAATTTTCACCATTTTTCATGTATTGATTTCCTGAGCACCAGGAAACTGAAATATGCACGTGATAAGTTTAGTACTTCTAACTTTCACACAGGAAAATTTTAGGTAAGGGGATTCATCTTTGTAACAACTAAAGATGGCTTTTTACTTAAATTTTGGACTCCAGTTATCATAATGTCCAATCTCCCTATTCTTCCTAACTTAATTTCTGCCTAGTTAATCATGTATTTATTTTATTTTATATAATACAATAGTGTCTTATTTTCATATTATTCCAGGTTGGATTTCTTCCTGCTTCGTAGAAAAATCTGAGCATGTTTAGCAAATATTTTTGATAAACAGATCATTTGTATATTCTGAGAGACATACAGCACCCCCCTTTGGGGATTTAGTCTCATCAGTCATAGTAAAGAGTAGCCTTAATATTTGCCTAAATAAAACTGTAATAAAATGTAGTGATATATATTACACAATAATATACTCTCCAAAATTGCATTATAAGTGATTATCTGATTATAGGCTGCTTTGGTTTTCAGTGTCACCTTGACCTTTCTTAGGAAAGATAATTGAAAATTGACTGAATACAGACAAGTTTAGCATTCAAAATTAGCAGCAATTTTAATTGTCTAACTATTGTAAATTAACACATTTTACCACATATTTTGTATTTCTTGAATTTCTCCTAGAAAAATTGTGGAAAGGTTACAAGAAAAACAGAAATCAAGTGTATACATGAAAAAATATAGTTTTTTGCTTCATGACATTGTAAATGCTTTACATGTAAAATATCATTTGTAAAGTTTCATTTTTAGGTTTATGTGGGAATAACTTTGTCTTTAAATTTGACAAGAAAGGTTGCTCTTGGCAAAGTTCTATGTAAATAAGTAAACGGTATAACCACAGAAAAAATTTATAAGTTGTATTTATGTAAGATGCTTCAAGTGCTTGTAGTTGTACAAATAATCACACATGAACAATATTAGAATATATAAAATAATGTTAAATTAAATTATAAAATATATTAAATATCTTGATCTCTCATTTTTCTTAGAAATATCGTTAAACAGTTTTGCAGTAATATTTTGATAGCTCAGACATGCCTCAGTGAGTCTTTTTGTGCTCATTGCTGAGTACCATTTATTTAGAAGACTAAAGTTGGAAAAGGATATATGTATACTGACAGCCTCTAAGAAGATAAATCAGCATATGATCAAAGAAAGTTGAAACACACTTAAGTAGGTAATAAAGAATTAAAAACAACTATTTGTGTCATGTACTTGGAGAAGTTCTTCAGTGTCAAGAAACTGTGCAAAACATAGGTTTGCTTTGTTTTTCATTCTCCCTGTTTTCTATTTGTGGAAATAAACAAAGACTACCCCCGTGAGAACAAGCACAGGCTCTTTATTCAGAGCTTGCAACAGAAAGAGAGTCAGCAACCGTCACCTGCTTTTGGCTGGCAGGAGGGTTTGAGAGCTTTACAGTGAGGACAGGAAAAGGCTTTGATATGCTCTGAATGGAAGGGGTTGGGAGGGAGAAGCTGGAGGCAGGGTAAATAGAAGTGAGGTATCTTACATGATTGGTCTGGAAGCAGATTTGACCCTCTCTGGTTGGTCCTGAGTTATAAGCAAGGGTAAAAATTGGGAATCTGGCAGTCATTGATCAGGTTCTGACTCTTCTGGGTGAACTGCTGCAAAGATTGTGGGTTGGCTTGTTGGCTGGTGCTGCAGACACTGTAGGTCAGAGTTCTATTGTCATATCTGGTCCAGCCATTATCTGTGTGCATTTTCAGTCTCTCATATTACACCTGACTGGAGACTAGTTTATAGATACTATTATTTTTCCCAAATACAATAGCTTCCTCAGAGCTAGATAAATAATTCTAAATCATTTCCAACTTGAAGTGAATGAAATAGATCATAAAATGAAAACAAACAAAACACTATCATGACACAAAATGTGAAATACTGCAAACTGAGGACAGATATTAGAAGTATGATGGAAGAGGGTGAAAGTGGAAGAGGAATCAGAGCAGTAGCAGAAGTGGCAATTATCACAGAGAATACTCAGTGTTACTCAAATTTAAAATTATAAAGGGTAGTCGTAAGAGGTAAGATGAAAGAATTGGGAAGGAGACCTTATATAATTTTACAAGAATTCAGTTTCATGATGGCAGTATACATTTTTTCCCCTTATTCGTTTTTCTTAAAATTGTCTGAGAAAACATAATCACATTGAAAACTAGAGATCAATTTCAATGAAAAAGGAAACTGGTTGTAATACCAAACCACCCCATTCAAGCATGCCAGTCAAATATCATCTAGTCTTTGTCAAACCTGGGGAGGGATCCTAAGCTCTTAGATCTCCCCTCATTTAAACTACAGTTTAAATTCTAGACGGCCTTTCCATGACCTCTTTGGTTAGAGCAATGAAGTCCAGGAGGCTGGGTGGTCTGGAGAAGGAGAATGTTCCTATAGAAAACCAAATCATCACCAAGGAATGACCAACGCAAGAAGCAGAAGGGGAAGCAGGATGACTGGCTATGTTGATGAATCCATAGCCCTAAATCCTGCTCAAAGGAGCCCACAGGGATGCAGTGAGGGGCAGGGAAGGAGGATGCATTTCCACATGTCATTTAGTTTCTGTTAGGTGCCACCCAACTGCTGAGTGCAGATAAATAAGAGAAAATGTGAAAACAGGGCAAAGGTGTAAACATGACAGGTCAAAAGACTCATGAATATACAACTGTAATCTTCTTTACTTCTCTATAACTTAACATAACTTGACCATCAGATTCACCATGTTTTCTCCATCATGTGCCTATCTGGCCATTCAAAAACTCTAGTAACTCAGTCTGTTCCAGTTTGGAAATCTCTTTTGGGTAAATCTTCAGATCAGGGTTCTCTCCCACGCTCCTCCTCTTCTCTCATATACTCAGGAGATTATTTGATATTCAGTTATATTGGGTAAATTTTAAACTCCTTTTGACTGTTTCAAACATTTTCTGAGGCAACAAATGTTGATGGTCCAGAGGAGTAGGAGGAAGGAGTGAAAACAATAAAGAATGCTTAAAGGAATACCTGGGTCAGGATTATCCTAACGTCTGCCACAAAAATGAAATGATAATATTGATGAAGTCACACTATTCAATCCAGCTGAGGATGATGACTAATTGCTCACTTTCCCCATTTCTCTCTGACTGTACAATGTTTAACTGCGAGGACCTTCTGCTCATAACACCTATCCACAGAAACAGGAAGAAGTAATAACGCAGAAAAAATTATCCAGGAAACAAAGAAAATATTTACACTAATACTGCACCAGAGTGGTCACAAATCACGATGGATATAATTTCCATTTAATAAAGGAGATTGCAGAAAAAATATACTGAAGTGTCTAAAAGAAAGATTATGAGACAGATGCAATTTAAAAATTGAGCTTGCAGAACTTAGAAAATAAAATAATGGGAAAATACAATTAAAAAAAGGCATATTAGAAACAATAGTCCAGGGCTTCCCTGGTGGCGCAGTGGTTGAGAATCTGCCTGCCAATGCAGGGGACACGGGTTCGAGCCCTGGTCTGGGAAGATCCCACACACCGCAGAGCAGCTAGGCCCGTGAGCCACAATTACTGAGCCTGCGTGTCTGGAGTCTGCGCTCTGCAACAAGAGAGGCCGCGATAGTGAGAGGCCCGCGCACCGTGATGAAGAGTGGCCCCCACTTGCCGCAACTGGAGAAAGTCCTCGCACAGAAACGAAGACCCAACACAGCCATAAATAAATAAATAAATAAAAATTTTTTTAAAAAAATGGGGGGAAACTTCATAAAAAAAAAAAAAAAGAAACAATAGTCCAGTATAATTAGCAATGCACCCGAAAATTTAGTGAGCATGGAGTAGAAATTGAATAAGTTGCAAAATATAAATATATAAATTGGAAAGGACAAAGAAGTAAATTCAATATTAGAGAAAATGAGAGATATGTCAAAAGAAGATCCAAATGTGCATAAATAATAATCATGAGAGAAAAAAATGAGACAGAAAAACATGAAGTGAAAAAAATGAAAGATAATTATTCTAAAATAGATATGAATCTGAAGACTGTAAGAGCACACCTTATACAAAGACAAATTAATGTAGAAAGATTAACACCAAGAATTTTCCTTATGATATTAGTTATCTTAAAGAAGCAATGCATAGCTTCTGGGAAAGAAAAGCAAATTAGTAAAAGAAAAAAAAAAATAGGAGAAATGGAGTCCAGTGAAAAATGAGATATTATACATGTAACAAATAAATAAGATCAGACATCAAAAAAAGAAAAGGAGAAACAGTTTGTCTTCAGGTTTTTACAATGAAAAACAAAGAGAGCTAAGCTAAGAGACAGTGCTGCAATAGTCACGTTCTTTTCTTTTGATTTATTTATTTTTTATTGAGGTATAATTGACATAACCACAGCTGGTTTTGTTTGTTTGTTTGTTTTTTTGGCCGCACTGTGCGGCTTGTGGGATTTCAGTTCCCCGACCAGGGACTGAACCTGGGCCATGGCAGTGAAAGCGCCGAATCCTAACCACTAGACCACCAGGGAACTCCCACAATGTTTTCTTACAAAGGGCATGACTCCAACATTTTATATCTGACCATACTGTCTTTGTAAAACATGAAAAAATAAGTAGATAAAATACGGTAATTTTTTTAGGAGAAAAACTAGTGGACTAAATTCTGCTAACCAAAAAGTAAAGAACTCTAGAATCCAGAATATTTAATTATTTAAAATAAATGATTGATGAAAATTGTTATAAATAGTAAATGTTCTCAAATATACAAATAAGGAAAAATTGTGGGAATTATTATTTCAGAGCAAAAGTTGACAGTAACAGGGGATGAATTATAAGCACCTCCTCACCCTTTGTACTTGTGTGGTATGGGGAAAATTCAGTGTGCTCTTCCATTCACTAACTTAATAAAGGTTAATTAGCACCTGCTATGCAGAAGACCCTGTTTTACAGGGAATACAATTGAGATCATTGACTTCAGGTAGCTTTCATTCTTGTGTTTGGAGGCTGGGAGAGCAGATAAAGGCAATGAACATAACAAATAAGTAAATTTTATGGCAGGTTAGAAATGACAGGTTCCCCAGAGTGAAATAGAGGAGAAAAGGCACAAAGGGACTAATTGCAGGTGGTGATGGATGGGTGGGGATGAGAGACTGTTCTGGGTAGCCTCACAGAGAAGGTGCTGACTGAGCAAAGACTTAAAGAAGGAAGAGAGTAAGCCATTCAGAAATTTGAAGGAAAAGCAAACGTCAAAAGGAAAAGCCAAAACAAAAACAGGTGCTCACTGAATTCATGGCATAAAGCTCATGAGGCTGAGGTGGAGAGAGCCAAGAGGGAATAAGTAAGAGAGGGCTCAGGATATTTTGACCCTTATAAGCAAGCCAACGTGAGAGCTTTCACTTTCTCTCATTTTTCTTGATGGGGAATCAACTAGTACTGAGAAAATTTAGAATAAGAGTACAAAAGGAGAAAAACCCATATTGTTTTTTATTAACCACCACCCCATGAAGGTGGATGTTTTAAGAAATAATGCTTTAAAAATGAAAGAAAAAACCCTCATGAGGAAATACTCTATATTATCTGAGAGATCATTCTTTTAAACGTGGGAAAATCTTATTTCCATATTTTGTGGATTAAAGAACACTAGCTTTATACTCATATGACTTGATGGAATTGTCAAGAGAATAAATTATGTTTTGTACCAGCAATCACGACTCTCTCCCTCTCGCGTATATGCATGTTGAAATGTGTTTTTCTGCATCTAAGCTCTTCCTTATATAGGAAAGATAATTAAATTATAGTGATAATTTCCTGTCTGTCTGAAATCCATCTCACATCTATTGTCATTCATCCCATTCTAATTTTCCCTACTCCTGGGAAAATTTCGAGATTACCTGATCATAATTTCTGATATATGAATAGAAATGTTTATTTATTTTAAAACTTTTCATGTTTTATCTTTGATAAGTAGATGACTCTGGAAAGATTAGGGTGATATTAGCTTTAAATTAACTCTATGAGATTTCACTAATTTTATCACCATGCTAATGTAATGTTATCACAATATTTTAGTTAGTTAATAGAAGACTTTGGTTTAACTTCTCGTAATTTATATTTTTAAACTATTCCAGCTCTATGGTGTTAACATTATTTCCAGAGATTATTACAAAAACATCAAATTAGGTTTAACTGACTAAATTTAAAATAATGGATAACTTTTTGAAATGTTTAATACTGTGAATATTATAAATGCTATACTGAAATTGAATATTTAGATCTTTAGTCAATTAAGACTTTGGACCAATATTAAATCAAGTTAATTAATAAATAATTTGGGGCTTCCCTGGTGGCGCAGTGGTTGAGAATCTGCCTGCCAATGCAGGGGACACGGGTTCGAGCCCTGGTCCGGGAAGATCCCACATGCCGCGGAGCAACTGGGCCCGTGAGCCACAACTACTGAGCCTGAGCGTCTGGAGCCTCTGCTCCGCAACAAGAGAGGCCGCGATAGTGAGAGGCCCACGCACCGCGATGAAGAGTGGCCCCCACTCGCCGCAACTGGAGAAAGCCCTCGCACAGAAACGAAGACCCAACACAGCCAAAAATAAAAATAATAAATAAATAATAAATTAAAAAGTTTAAAACAAAACCAAAAACATAAAATCTGGAAATAAATAAATAAATAAATAAATAAATAAATAAATAAATAAATAAATAAATAATTTGGATACCTGGACACTTTCGAAGTAAAATGATAAAAACAATGGTCATTGAACATAGTTTTAAATTAAATTCTCTGTTTCTCATTGTTATGTATAAAATGTCTATAGCTTAGTGGGACTTACACATGTTTTTAAATGTCTGGTTCTGCGGGCTTTTGTACTGAGCATGAGTTTCTGGGTTTAATTGCATATTCTAGGTTCCTGGTTTAGAAGTGCATTTCAAACTCCTCATAATCCCCTTATTCTGCTTGCTTCAAGAAATAGCAGCTCCTCAAAGGTAAGTTTATGAACAAACTAAACAATATATTTATAAAAACTAACCGTTTGCTCATCAGGACTTGCTTTAGGGACCTCATCTCATAGTTCCCGCTAATACAGTTATTACATTGTAACATCTACCCAATCCCAACCTGCCCCCTGACTTAAAGGATTCACCTTCGAATTCTGCAGACCCTAAAACTATAAAACTATACTGCCGGGACTTCCCTGGTGGCGCAGTGGTTAAGAATCCGCCTGCCAATGCAGGGGACACGGGTTCGAGGCCTGGGCCGGGAAGATCCCACATGCCGCGGAGCAACTGAGCCCGTGAGCCACAACAACTGAAGCCCATGTGCCTAGAGCCGGTGCTCCGCAACAAGAGAAGCCACCGCAATGAGAAGCCCGCGCACCGAAAAGAAGAGTAGCCCCCGCTCACCGCAGCTAGAGAAAGCCCCTGAGCAGCAACAAAGACCCAACGCAGCCAAAAATAAATTAATTAATTAAAAAAAAAAAAACTTTACTGCCTTAATGCCTCATTTGAAGCAGTACTCAGACTCTGTCACAGTGTCTGACATTCTTCCTTACAGAGTAAATCTAAGAAATTAGCTTTGCCTGATCAACAGGTTTTATAGTGGGCTTCTAGATGTCAATAGCCACCAAATGCGAAGACAGTTTGGTAAATGAATGCATGAGGTATCTTACGCATGTAGCAAATGAATAATTTAAATTTTCTGTACATTAACAAATTGCCATCTCAGAATATATAAATTTATACTTAATACGAGCCATGCCTAATTCGAATAATATATGAGCATGCCTATTCCCCTTGTGCTCACCAAAAATAATATCATAAATTATTTCAACTGTCACTCCTGTGAGGATATGTAGATTTTCAAGTTGTCACACACACTTATAGATATAAATTGATATGTATGTTTTGAGACTTATACCTGCCTTATGCCCATGTGTCATCGTATACTTTTTATAAAAAATTTAAAAAATAATTCCTGTGACTTTGTTATGCAGAATATAAACATCTTAATATCAAAGGCTAGAAAATGCCTATAAATATTTTATACAGTGTTATATTCACTCTTAAACAATTAAATTTCAGACGATATTTTTAAAATACATTTAAATAACTGTTTTTAAAAATACAGTTCATGTATCATTATTCTTATTGAACTGCTTTGGAATCTTAGAAATGTGGTAGCCTCCGTTAAGTAGATTATGATATGAGTTTTCAGAAAATAGAAATAGATTTTTGATGCTCACGTGCAAATGGTTGGCTAACAACGGCCCAGCTCTTCTACTTGCTCGTTCTCCTAACAAATGCTGCGTTTCAAGGAAACAAATTCTAAATGTCAATATACCAACACTCCTGGGCTCAAACAGTAATTATTGGAGTGAATGGGCTAGGGGCACCTGGGGAATTGGGCAACTCATCTCACCTCTAAATTACCTTGAACACCTGGGAAAAAATATAATGGCCTGCAGCTGGTCTGTAGAGGAAACTTGTGATTCATTATCAAAGGAACGGAGAGGTTTACATATGTTTTGAACATGTGCTGCCCCTTCAGAAGGCACAATGTAAATGGATTTAAAGCATCATTAGGTAAATATTTTAGCACAGTTAGGAAAATTGACTACACAGCAACAACTGCCATGAGTTGGGAAAGCATACTGCTGTGCAGTGTCAAAATATGGGCATGGGTGAGGTTACAGATGAAGTGTGGACACATAATTCCAGTGGCATTCATAAGACAAGTGCCTAAAACATAAACCCAAATTATCATTATGGAGTTTCACTGAGTACAATTTAAATATTAATGCTGACATTACAAAGGAATATTTGATATTTAATCAGTTAGATCTAGGCTAAGATATAGTTTATATTTTTAATCTTTTTGTTTTAACTTAAGAAGAATGATTCTGCAGTCCAAATCGAATATCACTAAACTCAAACTGGCCCTGGAGTAATAACTCAACTGCAAGGACACAGAAATTCTAAAGGCTTTGGGCAATTTTAGTCATTCTTTCTCAAATGTGAGTATGACATTATAGAGGAAACTGAAATGTCAACTCTGCCAATACCTAGCTAAGTGACCTTGAGTCATTCCTCTAATATGTTTCTTTATACCTTAAATATAGAATTAAATATCTCAAAATACTCTCCAGCATTACAGACAAGTATAATTCTTAAATGTAAATAATCGAGAGACTGTTGAAAGCAAATATTCACATGTATTTATACTGCCTGATAGATCAATGGAAAACTGTGATACTGTACAAACAGCGCTCTGAAGCTTTTGACCTATATCACTAAACAATCAGTTATTTCTATAACTTATCCTGAAGTGTTACCAAAACCTACAAATTTAACAATTTATATACATATATATATGACTCCTTAGAGATTAAATAAGAGGCTAGAAGCACTTGTGCCTATTTACAAAGGAGTACAAACACAAGTTGAATATTTCTTGTTAGTCCATTATGAAGTTGAACTTCTTTTAAAAATGCATCTCTAAACATACAGATACCATGTCTTATTATTTTAAACAACAAAAAGACTGGATTAAATCATAATGTTAAATAACAAATAATAGTTTGCCGTTAGAAAGTCATACAAACTTATCGGAAAAAAAGAAAACAGAAGGTATATCCCCAAAAGGAAAAGCCTCTTTGACATTGTTGTTCAGAAATGAACCTGTCGGGCTATCCCAGATATTACTAAATGTAGTTTTAGAGTAGACCGCTTATCTGGCAAAAACAGAATGTTTAAACAATGACGTTTTGCTTTCTATATTTCACGTCATCCTTCTTAGCACTATTCCAAGGATGACTAGTTTCATTGTCCGTGGACTACTGTTTTCTAAATCCAGAAGATGGATGCTTTAGGTGAATGTGCATGACACACTCAAACTGTAAACACACGAGTAAGGGAAAGTATAACACACTGGTAGAGGTCAAGGTATATTAGCAGCAACTCAAAACCACCTCAAAGTTTGACTTATTTGTCCATTAGTTAACGCTTAAAGAAACCCTGTGCTGTCAAGGATGACAGAGCTGCAATCGTTGTCCATGATTCTTCAAGCAGTTAGTGACAATGGGCAGATTAATGAAGTGGGCAAGGAATAACCAGCTGGGGGATTGGTAGAAATGTTTGCCTCCTATGGACATCTTTTGTTTTTTTAAAGTGTAGATGAACCTGCTTCGTAAATGTATTCATTCAAGTACTGGCTTAAAAAACAAATAATGGTGATGTGTTTGAATTTCAATGATACATATGGTCCTGAGTTTGACCTGAGGACAGACAAGGGATATGATAAGGTGAGGAGGTCCTTGGAACAATCTTGGGAAATGACCAAAGCAGATCTGTGAAACAGGTTTCACAACTACCTAAAAGAAACAGGAGAATCAGTCGGGTCTAGTACATCTATAAACTGGAATTGGGCATTTTGATGGGTTGACATTTTTCCTTGACAAGTTCAGAACCTTAAGTGATCTTAGAAATGTCAGAGAGGAGCTTAATAGGCACCTCAAAGAAAACATTAACTATACAATTAAACTTAATGAGAATAAATTCTCCTTTTATGAGAGAAAGGTCAATGCTAGCCTGATCTTGGACAAAAAAGAAAAAGGAGTTCACACACACATGAAGAAAGCCAATTAGAGAACTAAAGTTAATATAGTGCTGCAAAGAGAGAGGTTTTTATCAGCTTTCTCAACTATTACTTTCATATTACTTCAAATTTGCGTTATGAGAAAATACAGTTTAATAATATCTGTAATCTCATAGACAAGCCACAAGGAACTCCAAGGAACTTCAGGATTCTAAACATGTAATAACCTTCTCTTCATATCGTTTTTTGCACATATTCCCCACCAATGGCACAATGAAATTTTTAAAACTTTGAAATTATATATAAGTGAAAACCAAGCCCAAAACTAAGTGATTGAGGCTCTTACATGTTTATTTCAAAGTTTACTCCATTATTCATTGACCTTCAAAATAATAAAGGCTAACATTTATTGAGCTCCAACTATGTAATAAACTTTAAATCCTTACAGCAATACTACTGGATGTGTAATATGATTATTTCATTTTATATACAGGAGATGTGCTTAGTCAATATACTGGTTCACTCAGATAACAAGAAGCAAAAACCAGATTCAATTTATTTCCTGGAATTTCCACAAAATAATTTCAGCTTTTTATTTCTTGTTCATTTCTGTGATTTTTTTTTGACAGCTAAAGACCTGTCATATGACACTCATATAGATATTATAATGTTTAAGTCACATTTCATAAAGTCATATGTGTGTGTATAAAATAATATTGAATAACACAGTTAACAAAAAACTCTGTGATAAATAAATGAAATTATACAAATATTTTGAGTATTTATCTAGAATAAGAGTTTTGCAAAATACTACATTGAAATCAATTTTTTTCTCTCACAAGCAGCTTATGATCTGGAAATATAGAAACTATATCATATAATACACAACATAATACAAGAAAGATTGATGTAACTATTATGAGACTAATACTTCACAGTGAAAGGAAGCTCTACCAGAAGCAGAGATCAAAATGATTTTAGGGAAAGCAAGAAACTTTAATGGAAAAGATGAACAGGTACATTAAATTTGAAAGACAGAGACTTAGGAAAAAAGGACAGGAAAGGGGATTTTAAGCAAAGATACCAGTAAAAATATAAATCCAGAATATGGGAGGACTATCAGACTGCCTAAGGAAAAGGTACACGTAGGTAAAGAATAGCAGAATAAAGAGAAACATAAAGTAGAAAATATAATATGAAGATTCTAAACAGAAAAGTGACATGATTAGACTTGTTTTTGAAAGTGCCCTTTAGGACAGACTGAAGAAATACTAGAGAGATTTATATGAAGAATATTCATGAGAGAGTTAGAGATCACTATATTGTCCAATTTAACATTTTCTATACATCAGACTAAGATGATACATATTTCAGTAAAGGTGAGAAAGTAACCTCATTCGTTTTGTGGCATTATCTTTCTAAGATAGTATAATGGTATACTGAATTACAAATATTTCATAATTTCAAATTTTCACATACAAAACTACTAACACATTTTCATCCGTTTGGTGTAGTGCCCGCCATCTTATATGTTATATTCACAAGTTATTTAAAACTAATAATTTTCTTTCATATATATATTTTACTAAGGTACCATATAAAGATATACAAAGGAGTAAGTCTGAGAGATATTTTTGATTTGAGGTCAAAAACTGGTGGACTGTAACGTAGATGTGACTTAGAGATGCATTTTCTGTACAGTGTTGCAGTAACATTTCAAAATTTCCCATGAAACTAAACAAGTTCAGCTTCTCTTTAAAAACAACAGGTTATCTGGAACACCAAGCCCCAACTTCTGAAAGGAGGCAGTCAGCGAATCTGCAGATAGATTGTACTCTCTCTCCACACTGGGAATACACTCTTCCATTGGCATGTCCCCACCGTTCCTGGAGACCTAACATGTAGGCCACTGCACTCACGTATGTCCCCTGCCTGACATATGTCCCCTGTTGGCCTCTGAATTGCAACCTATGATTTAGAGAAATAATCATCAGGACGTCGCAACTGACTAGACAAGGAGAGTGAAAAGGTGATAAAGGAGTCCAAAAAATATGATTTTAATTTAGTTTGGCACAAATAGGGTCACCAAATTAAAGAGCTTATTGAGGCACTGGGATTCTCACCTAAATCCTACTTGCTGTGGACATACTCTTAAAGTGACCCTCATGATCCCTGTACGTGGTATTCATTCCCTTGTGGGAACTCTCATGCTGAGTGTGTGTGAGAACTCTGACTTGACTTTAAGCTACAGGATACAAAAAAGGTGGTGGGATATATGTGATCATGTGTCCATAATTATGTGGTTAAGTTACATAAGAGCTTAGGGCCCACTTGCCTTCCTGGTCTAAGAATGCAAATAGCTATGCTGTGGAACCCTGCCTGGCTAAGAACTGCAGGTGGCCTGTAGAAGCTGAAGACAAACTTGTAACTGACAGACAGCAAGGAACTGGAGCCCTCAGTCCTACAACCACAAGAAATTGAATCCTGCCAACAGCCCATGAGTGGGGATGCAAATCTACCAGATGAGAACCCAATCCTGACCAACAACGGATGGTTACCTTGTGAGACCCTAAAAAAAAGGACCTAGGAAAGCCATGCTCAAACTCTGGACCTATGAAAGCCGTGAGCTACTAAATGTATATTGCTGTAAGCTGCTAAGTTTGTGGTAATATTCTTACACAGCGATCAATAACTAATGCAATACAAATTTTCATTTCTTACTTTAAAAAATAATTACTCAGAGATGCCTTCCCATATCTCTAAAACTGTTAGGGTCCCCCTAGTTAATATTTACAAAGATACCAATGTTCCTTATTTACAGAAACCTGCAAACTTGTGAGGATCTGTTTATCACTATTTATAATTATTTACTTGAATCTTCTTGTAATTATTGGCCAGATCCCTACCTCTTCCACATACCAGGAATGATGGATTAAAGATATCACAAAATTTTTGTTACTTCTGCCACCAAAAATTAAGTTTTGTTTTGGATTTTTTTTGTTTGTTTTTTGTTTTCCCATTGCCTGGAATCTGGCTGGGCCTGAGACTGCTTAAACTAATAGAATAGGACTGAAGTGATACAGTATGAAGACAGACCCAGCTCTGAACAGATTGCTATCTTTTGATTCCTCCCTTTGATAGTCCCTCTGTCTTGCTGTAAGGAAGCCCAGACCGCTTTGTGAAGTGTCTCTTATAGGGAAAAATGTGAACCACGACAACAGCTTTAGCTGAGCCAGCAAGAGTTTTGCCAGCCAAGTAAAAGAGAAGTCTTGAGAATGGCTCCTCCAACCCAATGTTGAGACAGATGACAATGCATAGAACAGAGATGAGCTATCTAAACAGCTACAACCAGATAGGAAACTCATAAACAAACATACCTTTGCTGAGCTAAGCCTCTACATCTTGTGGTGTTGATTACACAACAACAGACAATCAAAATATCAGGAACAATGTGTACATTCTCAGTGCTAAAAGTGTAATTGGCATACAGAAGCTCTATCTTTTTGGCAGGGATTAATGTTATATTAAGTCTCTTAAAGGAGATTTACAAAAAGCAATTTAATATGAGGATCTGAAATTTATGAAAAACACTTTGGAATGGAGATGTATTTTTAGATAAAGATTTTCATGAGAAAATATCTGGATTTGGAGATGCAGATCTGCAAAGAGGAAAAAATTTAAATTGTGGGAAGCTTAGATATCACCAAAGTAAAAGAAAATAGCAAAAAAAAGAGGCTTAACAAGATAACTGGTGTTGGCAGAAAGGCAAAGATAATTCTGTGTCTTAGGTTTATCTTTATTTTTAAAGGACATGTTTTTATTACTGTACTTTCAGTCTCTAACTGAGAAAGATATAACATTCTTTGGAAAGGAAAAACATATTACTCACCTAGTACATTAATGTTATTTCTTTATAAAGGCATTTGAGCATACTCGTTTACGTAACTCTCCTCAACTATATAATTTTAAATAATCAGTAAACCTAAACATTTTATTTCTCTCTTTAGACAATACCTAGACATGTAGGTATTTTTGTTACTCACATTTGACAATAGTATACAGCCTCATTATTTACAGTAAGTTCCCTACGTACGAACCTTCAAGTTGTGAACTTTCAAAGAAGCTAACGTGCATTCACATGTCCAATCATGTAAGTCAGTTCACGTGTCTGGCGTACATTGTCACGTGCGTGCATCCTCTACAAGTGGTTGTGCTTTTGTGTACTTTACTGTATAGTTCTGTATAGAGTACAGTACAGACATCACTGGATCGTTTTTTCAAGAGGGTAGATAGAATTGAATCCAGCAAGGGATCAGAAGCTGTACCATCAATGTCAGGCGTGAGTGAAATTGCAGCTTGCCCTCCATCTCCTATTCCTGATGATCATTCAGCTCTACCATCTCCCACCTCCTCTCCCTCCTCCAGTCAGTAACTCTTCTTGCCTGTTTGCTCAATGCCAGCCCCTGCATACCAGCTATTGTACTGTACTACTGTACTTTTCAAGGTACTGTACTATAAGATTTAAAATGTTTTATTTTTTTTAATGTATTATTTGTGTGAAAAGTGTTATAAACCTATTACAGCACAGTACTATATAGCCAATTGTGTTAGCTGGGTACCTGTGCTAACTGCGTTGGACTTACAAACAAATTGGACTTATGAAATCACTCTTGGAATGGAACTCATTCGTATGTAGGGGACTTACTGTGCTAGGAAACTTCCTCTTGCCATGTGTCTTAATGTTTAAATGCTTTTGATTTATCAAAGAATAAAGCATTAAATGAAATAATGTCACTATGATGAGCATCCTTAGGTTTAGTGAATAGTGGGGAGATTGGAGAGAAATAGAGGGTATCACAAAATTTTGTAAAACTCCTCTGCAAAAGTGGTTATGTAGTCCACTTACATATATCTCCATCTCTGTGAAGATAATAAAACTGTTCCGAAACACTCTACCACTTTAGAATCCAAGGCTCAGAAATTCAACACATGCTAATTAGCTTGATACATGGGGTCTTTCTCTAAATTTGGTATCTAAACCTTATAAAGTTTTAGGAATACGATTATATTTACTTTACCTGGGGAAGTTTTGCTATTAAATTATATTAGTATAATATATCTTTGGGGAAGTCCTGTGGTAATAAAACTGGTTTAATCCAGCATGTCTCAAATATATTTCACTACAGTTGACTTTATTTTAATGGAAGGGCACATTAATCACACAAGGAAATAATGATCTATGATACCACTTTGGGAAATAATATTTTAGGTAAGAGGGACTTCAAAATTCAAAATGAATTGATTGGCATGATCCTCTGGGAAGGAAGTGAGGTTTGTAGGTACAGCTGGCCCTCCATGGTCTCAGGTTCCCACATCCACAGATTCAACCAACCACTGATCACAAATTAAAACAACAAAAAAAATTCAGAACGTTTCAAAAAGCAAAACTGTAATTCTTTACATAGCATTAAAAGAATGTATGTATATATATAACTGAATCACTTTGCTGTGCAGCAGAAATTAACACAACATTGTAAATCAACTATACTTCAATAAAATAAATTGAAAAAATAAGTAACTTGGAGATGATTTAGACTATATGGGAGGATGCACATAGGTGGTATGAAAATACTAAGCCATTTTATCCAAGGGACTTGAGCATAGGATTTTGGTGTCCGTGGGGGTCCTGGAACCAATCCCCCATGGATACTGAGGGATGACTCTATAAAAAAGCTAGTTTTATATAAAACTCTTCTATTGTGATCCTAGGGGAAACTGTTAGTTTCTAGAAGCTCCAGATCCTTTGTTAGTAAGATCATATTACTTTGACAATTCAAAAAGATAATCCTAAAGAAATTTTTTTATGAACTAAAACACAGTATATGAATTTTCATAAGTATCATCTCAGTTATCACATTATACAATCTCTGCCTGAATAACAGAAATATAACTATGTAAAAAATGTCGGCTGAGGTGAAGCGATTTCCTGCCTTATCTAAGGGTTGGAGGCAGAAGCTCTGGCTGGCTCTTTCTGCTGCCCTAATAAATAAGAGGTAGCGGTTCATATGGGCACCAAGTCCGTGGTTTCCCACTAGGTTTTTAAAGGAAGTTAGGCACTGTTAAGAAAAGCAGAACAAGCAAGACAGGAACACAAAACCACCCATCAGCACACAGACTACCTAAAGTCATACTAAGATCACAGACACCCCAAAAAACACCACCTGGCACTGCTCTGCTCATCAGAGGGAAAAGACTCAGCTCTACCCAACAGAGTGCAGGCACCAGTCCCTCCCATCAGGAAGCCTACACAAGCCACTGGACCAACATCACCACTGGAGGCAGAGATCAGAAGCAAGAAGAACTAAGACCCTGCAGTCTAGGGAAAGGAGACCTCAAATACTGTAAATTAGACAAAATGAGAAGACAGAGAAATATCTTGCACACAAAGGAGCAAGATAAAAAACCCACCAGACCAAATAAATGAAGAGGAAACCAGCAAACTACCTGAAGAAGAATTCAGAGTAATGATAGTAAAGATGTCCAAAATCTCAGAAATAGAATGGAGAAAATACAAGAAACGTTTAACAAGGACCTTGAAGAACTAAAGAGCAAACAAACAGTAATGAACAACACGATAACTGAAATTAAAAATAATCTAGAAGGATTCATAGCAGAATAACTGAGGCAGAAAAACAGATAAGTGAGCTGGAAGACAGAATGGTGGAAATAACAGCCACAGAGTAGAATAAAGAAAAAGGAATGAAAAGAATTGAGGACAGTCTCAGAGACCTCTGCAGCAACATTAAGTGCACCAACATTTGAATTATAGGCGTCCCAGAAGAAGAAGAAAAAAAGAAAGGGTCTGAGAAAATATTTGAAGAGATTATAGTCAAAAACTTTCCCAGCATGGGAAAGGAAATAGTCAGTTAAGCCCAGGAAGCACAGAGAGTCCCATACAGGCTAAACCCAAGGAGAAACACGCCAAGACACATATTAATCAAATTAACAAAATTTAAATAGAAAGAAAAAAGATTAAAAGCAGCAAGGGAAAAGCAACAAATAACATACAGGGGAATCCCCATAAGGTTAACAGCTGAACTTTCAGCAGAAACTCTGCAGACCAGAAGGGAGTGGGAGGATATATTTAAAGTGATGAAAGGGAAAAACCTACAACCAAGATTACTCTACCCAGCAAGGATCTCATTCATACTTGATGGGGAAATTAAAACCTTTACAGACAAGCAAAAGCTAAGAGCAACTACATGCCAATAAAATGGACAACCTGGAAGAAAAGGACAAATTCCTAGAAAAGTACAACCTCCCAGGACTGAACCAGGAAGAAATAGAAAACATGAACAGACTTATAACAAGCACCAAAATTGAAACTGTAATTAAAAAACTTCCAACAAACAGAAGTCGAGGACCAGATGGCTTCACAGATGAATTCTATCAAACATTTAGAGACGAGCTAACACCTATCCTTCTCAAACTCTTCCAAAATATAGCAGAGGGAGGAACACTCCCAAACTCATTCTATGAGGCTACCATCACCCTGATTCCAAAACCAGACAAAGATGTCACAAAGAAAGAAAACTACAGGCCAATATCACTGATGAACATAGATGCAAAAATCCTCAACACAATACTAGCAAACAGAATCCAACAACACATTTAAAGGATCATACACCATGATCAAGTGGGGTTTACCCCAGGAATGCAAGGATTCTTCAATATACGCAAATCAATCAACGTGATACACCATATTAACAAACTGAAAGATAAAAACCATATGATAGTCTCAATAGATGCAGGAAAAGCTTTCAACAAAATTCCAAACCCATTTATGATCAAAACTCTCCAGAAAGTAGGCATAGGGGGAACCTACCTCAACCTAATAAAGGCCATATACGACAAACCTACAGCCAACATCGTTCTCAATGGTGAAAAACTGAAAGTATTTCCTCTAAGATCAGGAATAAGACAAGGGTGCCCACTCTCACTGCTATTATTCAACATAGTTTTGGAAGTTTTAGCCACAGCAATCAGAGAAGAAAAAGAAATAAAAGAATCCAAATCGGAGATGAAGAAGTAAAACTGTCACTGTTTGAAGATGACATGATACTATACATAGAGAATCCTAAAGATGCCACCAGAAAACTACTAGAGCTAATCAATGAATTTGGTAAAGTAGCAGGATACAAAGTTAATGCACAGAAATCTCTTGCATTCCTATACACTAATGATGAAAAATCTGAAAGTGAAATTTAAGAAACACTCCCATTTACCATTGCAACAAGAATAATATACCTTGGAATAAACCTACCTAAGTAGGCAAAAGACCTGTATGCAGAAAGCTATAAGACACTAATGAAAGAAATTAAAGATGATACAATCAGATGGAGAGATATACCACATTCTTTGACTGAAGGAATCAACATTGTGAAAATGACTATACTACCCAAAGCAATCTACAGATGCAATGCAATTCCTATCAAACTACCAACGGCATTTTTCACAGAACTAGAGCAAAGAATTTCACAAGTTGTATGGAAACATAAAAGACCCCAAATAGCCAAAGCAATCTTGAGATAGAAAAATGGAGCTGGAGGAATCAGGATCCCTGACTTCAGGCTACACTACAAAGCTACAGTAATCAAGACAGTATGGTACTGGCACAAAAACAGAAACAGATCAGTGGAATACGATAGAAAGCCCATAGATAAACCCACATACATATGGTCACCTTATCTTTGACAAAGGAGTCAAGGATATACAATGGAGAAAAGACAACCTCTTCAATAAGTGATGCTGGGAAAACTGGACAGCTACATGTAAAAGAATGAAATTAGAATACTTCCTAACACCATACACAAAAATAAACTCAAAATGGATTAAAGACCTAAATGTAAGGCCAGACACTAAAACTCTTAGAGGAAAACATAGGCAGAACACTCTATGACATAAATCACAGCAAGATCCTTTTTGACCCACCTCCTAGAGAAATGGAAATAAAAACGAAAATAAACAAATGGGACCTAATGAAACTTAAAAGCTTTTGCACAGCAACAGAAACCATAAACAAGACGAAAAGACAACCATCAGAATGGGAGAAAATATTTACAAACGAAGCAACTGATGAAGGATTAATCTCCAAAATATACAAGCAGCTCATGTAGCTCAAGATAAAAAAACAAACAACCCAATCAAAAAATGGGCGGAAGACCTAAATAGACATTTCTCCAAAGAGGATATACAGATTGACAACAAACACATGCTCAACATCACTAATCATTAGAGAAATGCAAATCAAAACCACAATGAGGTATTACCTCACACCGGTCAGAATGGCCATCATGAAAAACATCTACAAACAGTAAATGCTGGAGATGGTGTGGAGAAAAGGGAACCCTCTTGCACTGTTGGTGGGAATGTAAATTGATACAGCCACTATGGATAACAGTATGGAAGTTTCTTAAAAAACTAAAAATAGAACTACCATATGATCCAGCAATCCCACTACTGGGCATATACCCTGAGAAAACCATAACTCAAAAATAGTCATGTACCACAATGTTCATTGTAACACTATTTACAATAGCCAGGACATGGAAGCAACCTAGGTGTTCATCAACAGATGAATGGATAAAGAACGTGTGGCACATATATACGATGGAATATTACTCAGCTATAAAAAGGAACAATATTGAGTTATTTGTAGTGAGGTGGATGGACCTAGAGTCTCTCATACAGAGTCAAGTAAGTCAGAAAGAGGAAAACAAATACTGTATGCTATCTCATATAAATGGAATCTAAAAAAAATGGTACTGATGAACCTAGCGGCAGGGCAAGAATAAAGACACAGACATAGAGAACAGACTTGAGGACACAGGGGGAAGGGGAAGGTGGGACGGAGTGAAAGAGTAGCATTGCCAAGTATACACTACCAAAGGTAAAATAGGTAACTAGTGGGAAGCAGCTGCATAGCACAGGGAGATCAGCTCGATGCTTTATGATGACCTAGAGGGGTGGGATAGGGAGGATGGGAGAGAGGCTCAAGAGGGAAGGGGTATGGGGATATATGTATACATA
The DNA here is from genome assembly GCF_028021215.1 of Eschrichtius robustus. Lineage (NCBI taxonomy): Eukaryota > Metazoa > Chordata > Mammalia > Artiodactyla > Eschrichtiidae > Eschrichtius > Eschrichtius robustus. Next base: position 17,144,698 of record NC_090825.1, read on the forward strand.
TATCTGATTCACTTTGTTGTACAGCAGAAACTAGCACAACATTGCAATTATACTCTAATAAAGATGTAAAAAAAAAAAAAATGTCACACATTCTCCCTAAGTGATTCTAATTGTTTGAATCTCTTCTTCACAGTGATGGAAATTCTAATTCCCATAATATTTACTTATCTAATTCTACCTGCTGCACAAAAGTTTTGTCTTGAACAACTGCTGGGTTACACCATGTTCTCAGATAGGAAGACTCAAAATTATAACAGTGGCATTTCTCCCTAAGTTAATTTATAAACTGAATGCAATTTTAATAAAAGCACCACCAGGATTTATTTATTGGAGCTATACAAGTTGACTAAAAACTTCCTCTCCTCTAGAAGGTTAGACAAGCAAGAATAGCTAAGAAACTTGAGGGGGAAAAAAGGCATGTAAAGGTGATGGCTAGTAATTGAAGGTGTTAAAACCGTGTAGTATGTCATTAGAATAGACAGATAATCCAATAAGACAAAATAGAAAATCTAAAAGTATACCCAAGTGCATGGCGAAATTAAATATGAGATTTAAAAATGGTATCTCAAATTAGTAGCACTAAAATTATTTAATAAGTTGTAATGGGATAATTGGATAGCCACATGAACAAAGATATGGCGAATATATCCTTACGTCAGTATAAATTCTAAATGAATCCAATCTAAATTTAAAGGGGAGGTGGGGCAGACTATGGTGAATTCCAGGTATGACTCACAATCCAGAAGAAAAGATTAGACTATGTAGTTGTATTATAGGGAGTATGCGAGGAAAATACCATAATCAAGTTGTAATAAATGACAAAAAGGAAAAGAATACTTTCATTTTATATTAAGTTACAGCAAAGGATCAACATGAATTAGATAAAGCTTCCAAAAGTAGAGACAATACTAACAATCCATAACGGGACAAATGTATGGCCAGATAGTTATGAGGAAATAAACGCAAACTGTCCTTACGTATAAGAGAGTTAGCTTTTCTCATAATAAAGGCAATGTTAATAAAAGCTACCAGATAAGGCTTTTTTTATTTTTATTTTTTTTTTTTACCTACAACACTGGAAAAAAATGTTGACAATATAGTCCACTGTCGAAACTATAGGAGGCACACGCACATTTACATTTTTTTTTTCACATTTACATTTGATGTCCTTTAAAATGGTATCAGCCCTCTGAGTGGTGAATAAAATTATATTCATAATTGCCAAGCTTGTTAAAATTTCTTGTTAAATTTAATATAATCACACCACTTGCAAATAAGTTTTTTTTTTTAAATTTTCTCACACTCAAGCTTCATACGTGCAGTCTATCCACTCAGGATTTCTCATACAACATTGAATAGAACTGATGATTGTGGACTTCTTGTCTCATTTGTGATTTAATGAGCATGCATTTACCATTTCACTATTAAATGTGCTCATTTCTATAAGGTGTTTTGTTTTAAACTTGTTATTTTGTTTGTTGATGAGTTTATTTTATTTTGATTATTGGATACTAATTATCATCTTTTGATGGTTAAGAATTTTTATATATTAAAGAATTATCAATTATTTTGTCAGCCTATTTTAATCTCTAATTTTTTGATGATTTATATTAAATTTCTTAAAATAATTTTCACGCTTATAATTTTCATGCAATTTGTTGTTGCCTTACATTTGTTTACATTTTAAAAATATTTTTGTATCTATATTCATGATTGAATTTGACCGTTTTTTAATTTTGCATGTTAAAAAATGGATAATTGATGTTATAATCATGTATTAATGTGACATATTCCATATGACTGTAAGTTATTTGAAAGTAAAACCCATGGTGTATTTCTATTCATCTTTGTATTTTCTCCTTCCATCCTCATATAACTTGCGAACTAAGGTGTTCTAAAAGCTTAAAAAGTGACCTAACGTGGATGTTTCTCCTCTAAGGAGTCTCAGTCTAGATTTTTTCTACATCTGCTCTTCAGTCACAAATGATTTCTCCTTCTAAAAAGTCCCAGAGCTGTTGAAACTTTATTGGATTCTTTATTTTCTTTCTTGAACTGGGCACACTAATTCCATGTAGATTTTCTCAAATGTTTGATAGAGTTAGTAAATAAATGAATATCATAGACAGCAAAGAATATACATGTTGCCATTAAGAAGTAAGCTCAGAAATAAGTCTTCTCTCTGTAAATGCTAATAAAATGGAAGGGACAAAAAAATAAATAAAATCTTAAGAGGAACAGTTAGTTTCATAATTATGATGCAAGGGAGTTCCACTTTCTGTAGCAATGCTCTTCTAAGACTCACCATGGTAAATTCTCTCCTAAGCCCATTTATATTTTCCCATGAGGAAAATTGTAGCTTGGAGTTTTGACCAGTGGCCAAAGTTTTGCATTAAATCAATTGTAGGAATGATAAACAATGCATCATAAGCACAGATATTCAAGTAACTGTTTTAATATTACAATGTAAATGCATGTTTCAAATCTTATGAGTAGGCAGAAATGTCCACATTGATCAAATAAAGGTCTCAAAAATACTAGGAATGTATATACAGATATATAAAATGCTTCCTTATAACTTTTCTGTCCTAATGCTCTTAGAGATATCATTACAAACATCCATTAGCTCAGCATACAAATGTCCTCTTTGTTTTTTTCCTTTAAGATATTTAGAAGAATTTGGAGAGTTAATTTGGATGTTATATATCTCTTCTAAAAATTGTACAGCAAATTGGCCTGACCATTTTAATCTTCTAAAAAAAATTTCTGCAGCAAAGAAAGAAATTTTTAAAAATCTATCCAGTTTCTAATTAAAGAATACTTTACATCTAGCCATTCAGTATACAATTATATATAGGAGGCATTCATGATGATGATAATGATTAAATTTACATAGCATTTATTACACTGCTTCACCCTTCAGGATGCACTTTCACAAACGTTAATGTAAAACGTCTTTCAATACCATAAGGTAGGTAGAATGGCGATTATATTCACTTTGCAGTTAAAATTGTTCTCCTTTATACATGTCCAAACCTCTCCAATGTTAAAACAAATTTCTTCCCTTACCCCACTGTATTTTCTAGCTACTTTCCTATATATCTCATCCTTTCCATTTCCAAAACGTTTGACCAAGGTATTTCTTTCCATAAATATTTCTTGACAGGCTGACTTAAACATTAGCAAACTGAGTCTGACAGAGGGAATGGTACACCTGGAATCATATGACAAGTGAGTAACAGAACCTTTGTTATAATGACTCAGCATAGAGAAAGTACTAGCGTCCTGGATCAGGTTGCTAGTTTATATCCTTTCATTGTTATCCTACCAATATCAAGCACAGTCATCATGATTTTTTTTTTTTATGTCAAAATCTCACCCCGTCTTCAGTAAGAAGACGTTTAGAGAGCAGGACTTTAGGCCTTTGTTTTGATGATAGTTGACTAGGGTGATTTTGGTGGCAAATGACATATCTTTGAGCTGACTGCATGAGCACAAGCTCTTTGTGTGTGTCTGTGTATAATTAACACAAGTTTATTGTACTACCTCTTAGGCCCCACCACATAACATCATTGGATTGATGCTGAGATGGTAAGATGATACACTGCTCAATAAAGCAGGGAATTAATAAACATTAAGCAACTTGAAAGTGACAAGTGAAAAGAATAAAATATTCTGGTTATTTAAATTGTGTTTTCTGGTGTCTCTTCACTAAAATTCTTTGGCTATCCTGTACTGGAAAGTTTCTCACTGGCAATTTGGGATTAACTGTACATTGTCCTCCTGCACTAGCTCATACTTCATGGATACCTCCTCCTAAACAATCTTCTTAAAGATGACTACATGCCAGTGAAGCAATAATATTAATTGTGGGGAGTGAAAAATTACAAAAAAAAAAAAAAAACACACTAAGAAAATACCAACATAAAAGATGAAAGAGACAGCAGTGAAAAGGTAGGTAAGCTCTGAGTCTAACATATCGTGTGGCATGTGTATGTGTCCAATATATACTTTTTGACTGAATATTAATATGACACAATGGTAAACTGAATAGATACCTGTTTGAAAAGGGGAATGAATGAATTAGTCAAATGTGCAACAGTATTCGGTATGAACTAGAATCTAAATCTTAACAGCGGCAATGTTTGATAGGGGATGAAGGGGAGAGAGAGTGAGAGTGACAAATTTTAAAAAAAAAGAAAAGAAAATGAAAGTCATGACCACTTCTTCCTATGTGCTACTGAGAATGAATGTTCAAGTAGTTTATTAGACTCGTGCCAAGGAAGCATACTTACCACATCGGTTGGTCATCTGTCCACTACGTGCTGTTGCCCGAGATTTCATTTCCATTTGTCTTTCCATTAGACACATACAATTTAAATTCCACCTAGACACCCATTTTTGTCTGCTACTGATATGTTCCATTCTGCTGAATAAGATCCAACAATTCTCATTTGGCAGCTTTTTCAATCAAAACAAATTCAATCCCTTACACTAGAGTTACGTAGCTAATGAAACCCATCTTAAATGTTGGCTGACAGTGTATTACAGAATATTCACCTTGGAACGTCTTTTCACATATAGTTTAGAAACAACAACTAGCTAATTGACTTAACACCAAAGTTTGCAATTTCCCCGAAGTATATGGGAATTCTGTCTTAGAAACTAATGATAATTCCATGTTTTCCTTTGATGGGTGTTGGCAGACTTCTCACTTCCTCATGTATAAACGTTTACAGTTCTATAATCAGCAGAGCCAGGAAATAGATGAAGCTAAGCTGCTTGACTAATTGACTGGCATTAACGTAATTAAACATTAACGTAATTAAACATATTAAGATCCAGATTGATAGCCACTGAGTGACTTTAACGACTAGCATGTTCGTTTCAGTTAATTTGTCATTAGGCCTTTAACATGAGGGGCTCAACAGAACACAAAGCCATTATTATCAAAAATTTTGACATATGAGATATCATTATTAATATCACCATAAAATTACATATTTAACAGCGAATGATAATTTTAAGAGGTTTGCAATAATCATAATGGTGGCTGTGTTATATTGAAATTCTTTCATTTAGTAGAACATTAATGAAATGTAGGATTAGCTGTGGAGAAATTCACTGTTGGCAACTTTTCATTAACACATTAATTCATTTCTTAATGACCTTCTATATGCACAGAAGTGCAACAGGCTTCAAGAAACCCTGAAGTGTTGAGAAAGTAGTTGGGAAAAGGTTTTATAATCTTATAAGGAACACATAAAACACAGCTAAAAATCAAGTGGAAAATACAGTGAGATAGTTTCCTGAAAACAATATACACGTTTCTGAGGGAATGTAAACAAAATCATCAACAGGCTATAAGAGAGGTACTAAGAAAAATTATTTTAATAAAAGTAACTTTGGGCTCACTTTTTGAATTAGACCGTTGTCATTCACTAGGAAATAGAAAGTGATGAAAAACATCAGGGTTTTGTGCGTAGCACCTAGGCAAAGAAGGCAGCATGAAGGCAGAGGATGGAGAAATTAGGCAATGCTGAGAAACCTTATATTAAGAACCGATTATAGATTATATTTTCTCTAACTTGTTTGTTTGTCTCTCATTAGCTTGCTATGAAATCACGAACTGATATGGAATGTATAAGACTGTGGCTTATATGAATACTTATAATAATTTGTATGTGTTGAGGTAATATCTTGCATCCTTTTCAGTTTCCCATAAGGACTTCTTAACTCTGTAGAGACAGAAAACAGAGTTTACAACTTTGTTCATTCCAAAAGGTGCTGAGGAATTATTTGCTTATTTAATAAGCAAACTTTAAATGATAAAAACTGTTTAAGTGTGATTATTCTTTCTCTAGAAAGTTAATCAACTAGAGTACAGTACAATGCTTAGCAGATAATCTTGCACAGAGTAGAAATTTAACAAAAATGAATGAAACTTAAAGCACATTTTGTATTCTTGAGGTAAGAAAGGAGAATTATGTATATTTCTGTGTAATTCTAGGAACAATGTCTAATCCTAATGATGTCTAATAATCCTAATTAGGATTATTGTTTACTCATTGATGATTGTTACATGCTTCTGAACTAACTAGCATCTATATTCTAATATATATTTCACTTATTAATAACAGTTTGTTATAAAACTACTAAGTTTTAAGTCATGAATATAGAGAGGAAGCATAAATTTTTTTTTATTACAAAATTTTATTTATTTTTATTTAAAAAATGACACGGCCCGAAAGTCTTAGCCATTTTTATTGCTACTATTTGTGAATTTAAGAGTTCTGCTTTCTTCAAACCAACTGACTTTTAGTCAATTAGCTTTCCTTTGGCGTTTTCTGGTAAAAATTATTGAAAAAATATTTTTATTAGAAAATATTCAAATATATTTACAATTATATAACAAAGAGGTTTGCATCAACAACTCAGTTCTAGTAAATATCTTCCACATTTACTTTAGTTCTTTTTCTTTAATACATGTTGCACCCCTCCTTAATCCTGTCACTCCCTTCATAAAATTTTTAAAATTATGTATTTGTTTATATATACTTTCCTTTCTGTAAAAGGTCATGATGGCATCAGATAAAAATGGGTACAGTGAATAATCAAGCAGAATAAACCAATTAATATTATTCCTAAAGGCATATGTTATAATAGATGGAATAAATTTACTTAATGGACATTTACAGTGAGTATATTAATATTCTACATAAAACAAATAAGCTGATTTTCAATCAAAACATCACTTAACTTCCTTGACCAATGATTATTATTAGCAAGTGATTTGAAGTGCAAAGCAGGCAAATAATTCAAATCTGACAACCTGAATATTGTTCAATAAATGTTGGTTCCTTTCATTTAACTAACCTTGCATTCATGCTGAGGTTATATAAATATTTAAAGTATAATGCCTGCTTATAACGTTCTTATAAGGTTCTTGCACTTTTTAGGAAGGTACTGTATGTACAAAAATATAAATATCTCAGATCTGTAAAAGTAAGAGCTAAAAAGTTAAAAACTTGTTTAAAAAAACATCTAGGGAATCTGAGAGAAGATCATTTCTGGAGCAAGGTCCTTGTGTTGGCAAGTGTGGACAGGATTTAGTATAAGTTACGGACATACACAGACACACCATGCTCATTTCTTTTTAATTTTAATAAAATTGAATTTTTGGACAATGATACTAATTAAGAAAAGCTGGAAAGAAACATTTTTTGTATAAACAACTGTATTCAATGTGGTCAAATCTTACTATGAACAATTAAGGTGTGTTATGGGATGAACTATGTCCCCCTTGAAATTCCTATGTTGAATTCCTGACCCCCAAGTATATCAATATTTGACCATTTTTGCAGACAAGGTCTTTTAAAGAAGTGACTAAGTTAAATGAGGGCTTTATGGTGAGCCCCAATCCAGTATGACTAGTGTTCTTGTAAGAGGAGGACATTTGTACAGGTAAAGAGAGACACCAGAAACATGCACGGACTGAGGGATGACCATATGAGGACACAGAGAAAAGGCAGCCATCCCTCTGCACAATAAGAAGACAGGCCTCAGGAGAAACCAAACCCGCCAAAACCCTGATCTTAAACTTCCATCCTCCAGGGAGAGACCTTCAAGATGGCGGAAGAGTAAGACGCGGAGATCACCTTCCTCCCAACAAATACATCAGAAATACATCTACCTGTGGAACACCTCCTAAAGAACACCTACTGAACGCTGGCAGAAGACCTCAGACTTCCCAAAAGGCAAGAAACTCCCCCACGTACCTGGGTAGGGCAAAAGAAAAAAGAAAAAACAGAGACAAAAGAATAGGGACAGGACCTGCACCAGTGGGAGGGAGCTGTGAAGGAGGAAAGGTCTCCACACACTAGGAGCCCCTTCGCGGGCGGAGACTGCAGGTGGCGGAGGGGGGAAGCTTTGGAGCCACGGAGGAGAGCGCAGCCACAGGGGTTCGGAGGGCAAAGCGGAGAGATTCCCGCACAGAGGCTTGGCGCCGAGCAGCACTCACCAGCCTGAGAGGCTTGTCTGCTCACCCGCCGGGGCGGGCGGGGGCTGGGAGCTGAGGCTCGGGCTTTGGTCGGATCGCAGGGAGAGGACTGGGGTTGGCGGCGTGAACACAGCCTGAAGGGGGCTAGTGTGCCACAGCTAGCCGGGAGGGAGTCCGGGAAAAGGTCTGGAGCTGCCGAGGAGGCAAGAGACTTTTTTTTACCTCTTTGTTTCCTGGTGCGCGAGGAGAAGGGATTCAGAGTGCCGCCTAAACGAGCTCCAGAGACGGGCGCGAGCCGCGGCTATCAGCGCGGACCCCAGAGACGGGCATGGGACGCTAAGGCTGCTGCTGCGGCCACCAAGAAGCCTGTGTGCGAGCCCAGGTCACTATCCACACCTCCCCTCCCGGAAGCCTGTGCAGCCCGCCACTGCCAGGGTCCCGTGATCCGGGGACAACTTCCCCGGGAGAACGCACGGCGCGCCTCAGGCTGCTGCAACGTCACGCCGGCCTCTGCCGCCGCAGGTTCGCCCCGCATCCGTCCCCCTCCCTCCCCCCGGCCTGAGTGAGGCAGAGCCCCCGAATCAGCTGCTCCTTTAACCCCGTCCTGTGTGAGCGAAGAACAGATGCCCTCAGGCAACCTACATGCAGAGGCGGGTCCAAATCCAAAGCTGAACCCCGGGAGCTGTGCAAACAAAGAAGAGAAAGAGAAATCTCTCCCAGCAGCCTCAGAAGCAGCGGATTAAAGCTCCACAAACAACTTGATGTACCTACATCTGTGGAATACCTGAACAGACAACGAATCATCCCAAATTGAGGAGGTGGACATTGGGAGCAACGATATTTTTTTTTTTTTTCCCTTTTTCTCTTTATGTGAATGTGTACGTGTATGCTTCTGTGTGTGATTTTGTCTGTATAGCTTGGCTTTTACCATTTGTCCTACAGTTCTGTCTGTCCTTTTTTTTTGTCTTCTTTTTTAGTATAGTTTTTAGCACTTGTTATCATTGTTGGATTGTTTATTGGTTGGTCTCTTCCTTCTTTTATTTTTTTTTATTGAAAAAAAATTTTTTAATAATTATTTTTTTATTTTTTCTTTTAATAACTTTATTTTACTTTATTTTATTTTATCTTCTTCTTTCTTTCCTTCTTTTTTCTCTCCCTCTCATTCTGAGCCGCGTGAATGACAGGCTCCAGGTACTCCAGTCAGGTGTCAGGGCTGTGCCTCTGAGGTGAGAGAGCCAAGTTCAGGACATTGGTCCACAAGAGACCTCCCAGCTCCACATAATATCAAACGGCAAAAATCTCCCACAGATCTCCATCTCAACGCCAAGACCCAGCTCCACTCAACGATCAGCAAGCTGGAGTGCAGGACACCCCATGCCAAACAACTAGCAAGACAGGAACACAACACCATGCATTAGCACAGAGGCTGCCTAAAATCATAACAAGGCCACAGACAACCAAAAACACACCACCAGACGTGGACCTGCCCACCAGAAAGACAAGATACAGCCTCATTCACCAGAACACAGGCACTAGTCCCCTCCACCAGGAAGCCTACACAACTCACTGAACCAACCTTAGCCACTGGGGGCAGATACCAAAAACAATGGGAAGTACGAACCTGCAGCCTGGGAAAAGGAGACCCCAAACACAGTAAGTTAAGAAAAATGAGAAGACAGAGAAACACATAGCAGATGAAGGAGCAAGGTAAAAACCCATGAGACCTAACAAATGAAGACGAAATAGGCAGTCTACCTGAAAAAGAATTCAGAATAATGATAGTAAACATGATCCAAAATCTTGGAAATAGAATGGAGAAAATACAAGAAACGTTTCACAAGGACCCAGAAGAACTAAAGAGCAAACAAACAGTGATGAACAACATAATAAATGAAATTAAATATTCTCTAGAAGGGATCAATAGCAGAATAATTGAGGCAGAAGAACGGATAAGTGACCTGGAAGATAAATAGTGGAAATAACTACTGCAGAGCAGAACACAGAAAAAAAAAAAAAAAAATGAAAAGACTTGAGGACAGTCTCAGAGAACTCTGGGACAACATTAAACATACCAACATTCGAATTATAGGGGCCCCAGAAGATGAAGAGAAAAAGAAAGGGACTCAGAAAATATTTGAAGAGATTATAGTTGAAAACTTCCCTAATATGGCAAAGAAAATAGTTAATCAAGTCCAGGAAGCACAGAGAGTCCCATACAGGATAAATCTAAGGAGAAACACGCCAAGACACATATAAATCAAACTATCAAAAATTAAATACAAAGAAAAAATATTAAAAGCAGCAAGGGAAAAACAACAAGTAACACATAAGGGAATCCCCACAAGGTTAACAGCTGATCTTTCAGCAGAAACTCTGCAAGCCAGAAGGGAGTGGCAGGACATATTTAAAGTGATGAAACAGAAAAACCTACAACCAAGATTACTCTACCCAGCAAGGATCTCATTCAAATTTGACAGATAAATTAAAAGCTTTACAGACAAGCAAAAGCTAAGAGAATTCAGTGCCACCAAACCAGCTTTACAACAAATGCTAAAGGAACTTCTCTAGGCAGGAAACACAAGAGAAGGAAAAGACCTACAATAACAAACCCAAAACAATTAAGAAAATGGTAATAGGAACATACATATCGATAATTACCTAAAATGTAAGTGGATTAAATGCTCCAACCAAAAGACACAGACTGGCTGAACGGATACAAAAACAAGACCCATATATATGCTGTCTACAAGAGACCAATTTCAGACCTAGGGACACATACAGACTGAAAGTGAGGGGATGGAAAAAGATATTCCATGCAAATGGAAATCAAAAGAAAGCTGGAGTAGCAATTCTCCTATCAGACAAAATAGACTTTAAAACAAAGACTATTATAAGAGACAAAGAAGGACACTACATAATGATCAAGGGATCGAACCAAGAAGAAGATATAACAATTGTAAATATTTACGCACCCAACATAGGAGCACCTCAATACATAGGGCAAATACTAACACCCATAAAAGGGGAAATCGACAGTAAGATAAACATGATAGGGTACTTTAACACCCCACTTTCACCAAAGGACAGATAATCCAAAATGAAAATAAATAAGGAAACACAAGCTTTAAATGACACATTAAACAAGATGGACTTAATTGATATTTATAGGACATGCCACCCAGAAACAACAGAACACACTTTCTTCTCAACTGCTCATGGAACATTCTCCAGGATAGATCATATCTTGGGTCACAAATGAAACCTTGGTAAATTTAAGAAAATTGAAATCGTATCAAGTATCTTTTCTGACCACGTTATGAGACTAGATATCAATTACAGGAAAAAAGTCTGTAAAAAATACAAACACATGGAGGCTAAACAATACACTACTTAATAACCAAGAGATCACTGAAGAAATCAAAGAGGAAATCAAAAAATACCTAGAAACAAATGACAATGAAAACACGACAACCCAAAACCTACGGGATGCAACAAAAGCAGTTCTAAGAGGTAAGTTTATAGCAATACAGTCCTACCTCAAGAAACAAGAAACACCTCAAATAAACAACCTAACCTTACACCTAAAGCAATTAGGAAAGCAGAACAAAAAAACCCCAAAGTTAGCAGAAGGAAAGAAATCATAAAGATCAGATCAGAAATAAATGAAAAAGAAATGAAGGAAACCATAGCAAAGATCAATAAAACTAAAAGCTGGTTCTTTCAGAGGATAAACAAAATTGATAAACCATTAGCCAGGCTCATCAAGAAAAAAGGGGAGAAGACTCAAATCAATGGAATTAGAAATGAAAAAGGAGAAGTAACAACTGACACTGCAGACATACAAAGGATCATGAGAGATTACTACAAACAACTCTATGCCAATAAAATGGACAACCTGGAAGAAATGGACAGATTCTTAGAAATGCACAACCCTCTGAGACTGAACCAGGAAGAAATAGAGAATATGAACAGACCAATCACAAGCACTGAATTTGAAACTGTGATTAAAAATCTTCCAACACACCAAAGTCCAGGACCAGCTGGCTTCACAAGCGAATTCTATCAAACATTTAGAGAAGAGCTAACACCTATCATTCTCAAACTCTTCCAAAATATAGCAGAGGGAAGAACATACCCAAACTCATTCTACGAGGCCACCATCACCCTAATACCATAACCAGACAAAGACCTCACAAAAAATGCAAACTACAGGCCAATATCACTGATGAACATAGATTCAAAATCCTCAACAAAATACTAGCAAACAGGATCCAACAGCACATTAAAAGGATCATACACCATGATCAAGAGGGGTTTATCCCAGGAATGCAAGGATTCTTCAGTATACGCAAATCAAACAATGTGATACACCATACTGACAAACTGAAGGAGAAAAACCATATGATCAACTCAATAGATGCAGAGAAAGCTTCTGACAAAATTCAACATCCATTTATGATAAAAACCCTCCAGAAAGTAGGCATAGAGGGAACTTACCTCAACATAATAAAGGCCATATATTACAAACCCACAGCCAATATCACTCTCAATGGTGAAAAACTGAAAACATTTCCTCTAAGATCAGGAACAGGACAAGGTTGTCCACTCTCACCAGTATTATTCAACATAGTTTTGGAAGTTTTAGCCACAGCAATGAGAAAAGTAAAAGAAATAAAAGGAATCCAAGTCGGAAGAGAAGAAATAAAACTGTCACTGTTTGCAGATGACATGATACTGTACATAGAGAATCCTAAAGATGCTACCAGAAAACTCCTAGAGCTAATCAATGAATTTGGTAAAGTAGCAGGACACAAAATTAATGAACAGACATCTCTTGCATTCCTATACACTAATGATGAAAAATCTGAAAGTGAAATTAAGAAAACACTCCCATTTACCATTGCAACAAAAAGAATAAAATATCTAGGAATAAACCTACCTGAGGAGACAAAAGACCTGTATGCAGAAAATTATAAGACACTGTTGAAAGAAATTAAAGATGATACAAATAGATGGAGAGATATACCACGTTCTTGGATTGGAGGAATCAACATTGTGAAAATGACTCTACTACCCAAAGCAATCTACAGATTCAATGCAATCCCTATCAAACTACCACTGGCATTTTTCACAGAACTAGAAAAAAGAATTTCACAATTTGTATGGGAACACAAAAGACCCCAAATAGCCAAAGCAATCTTGAGAAAGAAAAACGGAGCTGGAGGAATCAGGCTCCGGAGTTCAGACTATACTACAAAGCTACAGTAATGAAGACAGTATGGTACTGGCACAAAAACAGAAATACAGATCAGTGGAACAGGATAGAAAGCCCAGAGATAAATCCAAGCACATATGGTCACCTTATCTTTGATAGAGGAGGCAAGAATATACAGTGGAGCAAAGACAGCCTCTTCAATAAGTGGTGCTGGGAAAACTGGCCAGCTACACGTAAAAGAATGAAATTAGAACACTCCCTAACACCATACGCAAAAAATAAGCTCAAAATGGATTAAAGACCTAAATGTAAGGCCAGACACTATTAAACTCTTAGAGGAAAACATAGGCAGAGCACTCCATGACATAAATCACAGCAAGATCCTTTTTGACCCAGCTCCTAGAGAAATGGAAATAAAAACAAAAATAAACAAATGGGACCTAATGAAACTTAAAACTTTTGCACAGCAAAGGAAACCTTAAACAAGATGAAAAGACAACCCTCAGAATGGGAGTAAATATTTGCAAATGAAGCAACTGACAAAGGATTAATCTCCAAAATTTACAATTAGCTCATGCAGCTCAATATCAAAAAAACAAACAACCCAATCCAAAAATGGGCAGAAGACCTAAATAGACATTTCTCCAAAGATATATAGATTGCCGACAAACACATGACAGAACGTTCAACATCACTAATCATTAGAGAAATGCAAATCAAAGCCACAATGAAGTATCATCTCACACCGGTCAGAATGGACATCATCCAAAAATCTACGAACAATAAATGCTGGAGAGGGTGTGGAGAAAAGGGAACCCTTTTGTACTGTTGGTGGGAATGTAAATTGATACAGCCACTATGGATAACAGTATGGAGGTTTCTTAAAAAACTAAAAATAGAACTACCATATGATCCAGCAATCCCACTACTGGGCATATACCCTGAGAAAACCATAATTCAAAGGAAACATATCCCTCAATGTTCATTGCAGCACTATTTACAATAGCCAGGACATGGAACCAACCTAAATGTCCATCGACAGATGAATGGATAAAGAAGATGTGGCAGATATTTACAATGGAATACTACTCAGCCACAAAAAGAAGTTAAATTGAGTTATTTGTAGTCAGGTGGATGGACCTAGAGTCTGTCATACAGAGTGAAGTAAGTCAGAAAGAGAAAAACAAACACCGTATGCTAACACATATATATGGAATCTAAAAAAAAAAAAAAAGTTTCTGAAGAACCTAGGGGCAGGACAGGAATAAAGATGCAGACGTAGAGAATGGACTTGAGGACACAGGGAGGTGGAAGGGTAAGCTGGGACAAAGTGAGAGAGTGGCATGGACTTATATATACTACCAATTGTAAAATAGATAGCTAGTGGGAAGCAGCTGCATAGCACAGGGAGATCAGCTCGGTGCTTTGTGACCACCTAGAGGGGTGGGATAGGGAGGGTGGGAGGGAGACGCAAAAGGGAGGAGATATGGGGATATATGCGTATGTATAGCTGATTCACTTTGTTATAAAGCAGAAACTAACACAGCATTGTAAAGAAATTATACTCCAATAAAGACGTTAAATAAATAAATAACAAATTAATTAATTAAAAAAAAAAACTTCCATCCTCCAGAACTGTGAGAAAATAAATTTCTGTTTCGTAAGCCAGCCAGTCTGCAGTGTTTTGTTATAGCAGCCCTAGCAAAGTAGTAAAGGATAGAAGCCATTTGACTTCAACAACCAGGTGTTATCCTCCTTTCCAGTTTGCTCAGCAATTACTATCAAAGGAACTCAATAAATATTTGCTGATATGATTTAAGTGATACAGATAAAAATGACTGGTTAAAACTACAGTTTATGTGCATTGTCTTTAATTTTAGTTCACTGCTCCTGAATATATTTCTTGAGCAACAATGCACTTCCATATTTATGATAGTGAGGATAATACATGGATTATCCAAAGGGAACCACATGGAATTTCTTTTCATTTGAAAGTCGAATAATATTAATTTGAGGCAGCATAAGGTGAATCTGAAATGTTATATCCTTCCCTAAAGGCAAGAGTGCACCTTATTTGCTATTTCCAGAACATTTCAGGACCAATAAATTTATACTGAAAAAAAAAAAATCTCTGAACAGATGTTCTCAGATAAGTCTAAAACTTTTCATGAAGTGTTTTTCATTACAGACATGATTCAAGTTTTAAAAGAATCTTATTTCTAATTTATGTGTGCACACCTGTAACTCTTCTACAAAGCATGTTGAGGAATAAAAATCAAATCACTCAGAGCCATATCAGTAATTCTGTTGAGTATGACTTCTAACTGAATAGTGGTTAATATGCAACCAATGAACCAAAGTTCTTGAGTTTTACCTTCTTTGAAGTGACAATTTGCCTTATTTCCGTGCTAGCCATGGAACCGCAAGATGCAGGAATTTAACTGAGAACATTCTTAAAATTCTTCATTTTAATACACTGAAGTTCATTTATCTGCAGTTACTTAACACTGTGCCTCTTTGTGCAAGATAGTCACTGCCTTTGCAATCTCATTTCAATCACTTTGCAAGTGGTATGTTGCTAAAAACTTTAATTTTCACTAATGTCAAAAAAATTTTTGCTGAAAGCAGTTTTGCTCATGCATTCCTTTTGCAAATGTCTTATTCTTTGCCATCAGCTGAACTGACATTTTGATCGGTTTGTAAATCTGGGAAGAATGCTGGCTGAGAAATAAACATGTTCTCAAGCGCTTCTTTCCTTCTGGTAAGAGGCTGAGTGCTGACCCTCTACAAGTCTGAATTTAGCTGAATCCATGTTTGGATCCTTTACATCATAATTATTATAGTGATCAATGGAACCACAGTTTACTATTAAATGTAAACTAAACAGGGTAATTAATTTGTACAAAATATTTTTTCATATCACAGAATATTATAATGGAAATATACACAGGTACATAATTCAAATACTGGATATCTCTATACTTAAAAAAAAGCTGTGTTTGCATGTACATGAGAGAGACAGAGGAAGGAAGGGAGGGAGGGAATGATGAAGAGAAGTAACATTTGTTTGTCCAAACAGGCTAAGCTGAGGTAAATTTATATAGTTTTACTTGGGAATTCATCTTCTTTGTATTAAAGTTTTACGAATTATTACTATATTCCACCTATGTGAAATGAGCTTTTCTTATCTGTCCAATGAAGTTGAGAAAATTTGATCATAAACAATGTTATTCTGGCTCATACAGAATATCCTATTTAACTTCACTGAAGTGTATATATATATATATATATATATATATATATATATATATATATATATACATACATAAATATACATATGTGTGTGTGTGTGTGTGTGTGTGTGTGTGTGTGTGTGTGTGTATGGGACTGGTCCTTGTCAGATTTTTTAACATATTATAATGTAGCTGATTAAAAGCTTGTAATAAAAGGAAAGTTGTCTGTTTTTACTTTTCTTACTTGCCTTATTACATCTTTAAAGTTTCTTTGCAAGAATCCTTTAAAGCTGCTATTAATTTTATAACATTTACATTAGCTTAATCAATCTGGACAAAATCATCATAAATCCACATACCATAGAATATACAGCTTTATTTCACCCAGTATGTTGCAGGGAAATGAACGAGAAGGGGGATCTGCAAACCACTCTTGGTGGAGCCCCCTCCTTTTCTAGAATCCTGAAGTAGTGTTCAGAAAGTGTGACCACGGGAGCTACAGACGCAAGGGGGGCACCAATGGTAATCTCAACAAATTCAGTTCTAATTTCTCCAAGTTCTTAAAATAAAAATAAGGAGCAGTAGAAGCACTAATATCTCCCTTCACCACCACAGATTCAGTTCATGTAAATGTTAGAGATAACATCCAAGATTATCTTCTTTTTTTCTTTTATTTACCTAGGGTAAGTGATGACCTGAGAAATTCTTCTTCTTTTCTTTTAAGATAGATCAAAATAAGCCTTTTCACTGACCTAGTTTTTAAATTAAATGCAAAATATGATGCTGGATAAGTAAAACAAATAGCAAGTTAAAGGGTGCTTGATCCATAAAGTGGCTAATAAATTGGGAGGATTAAGAGAGGGGATTGAGTAACACAGGGAGGTGGAGAATGGTGGCTTTGGAGAACTTGGGGTGCATCCTCGGGTTTAAATTGTACTTTGAAATGTTGCTTAATAGTCCTATCTTTACTAAGAAGCCTTTTTCTATATTTAAAAAAAATTAAGTTGCATTTCTCAAATTATATTTTCCCCTGAATTAAAAAAAATCACACTTGAAATAATCATTTACAATTACTTAAGAGTGGCTATCAATTTTCATAGCTAGGCATCTGAATGCCCTTATGTTTTCAAACTTTGACAAATCATTTTTATGTGTTTGTTTGCTAGAGAGTTCATTAATAGCAATATGTGCTCTCATGTGTTAAATGCCTATGCTGAAGGAGAGTGTGCCAGAAATCTTACATGTTATAGAGTTAATATTAACATAGTCCCTCAGGGTAAATACACATATGTCCACTGAACAGGTGAAGAAATGGACAGAAGACTCTAAGTTAAATATCACATTCAAAAAGATTGTTAAGTGACCAAGCCCTGGACTGCCTAAATCTTAAGTCATTGTTCTTTTTATCATGTTTCCCTACATTGTCATTATTTCACACTACATGAAGATTATATAATTTTTCAAACCTTTCAAAAATAAATTGTTATCTAGCAATTGAGCACAGGAACTAATGAATGCATGCAACACTGATTTCTGCAGATGAAGAGGGAAAGCTTCATTTGTAAGCCTGGAGTTCTCCAAACTGATTTTATAAGGAAAGGACCATTGTTCTAATAAAAACTAAATATCCATTACCCCCTACCTGTACCTAGCTTATGTCTATATAACATGTGTTGTGAGCTTTGTTTTGTGTGTGTATTGATTACTCTAGAATTGGCATTTGGTTCCTTCCTTTGTATAACTGCATTTCTCAAAAGAACACTGGCTCCAGAGCTAATTTTCTTATTGTAGGAGAAGGAGGAAGTGACGCCTGGTGGTTATTTGAGACTTCCATGGTTCAACATATGATCAGCTGGACGTAACATAAATTTTCTGACTTGACATTTGTGTTTTTTTGTGACTGGTTAGACTCACTTTAAAGATATGGCTTTCATTAATCTCTGCAGTGATCCAGAATTTGATGATTGTGTTTTCGGATGCCACACATTTGGTAAGTTTTAACTTTGTATATGTAGCATTATCTACAGATGTGTGAAAAACTTAAATGAAGTTGCCTTTCTTTTTATTCTTCCACAGCATGGAACTATCCCTCTTTGCTTCAGATGGCTGGAGAGATCACTAGTGACTCTGGCATCTTAGAGAACTCCCAAGAGTAAAAATCTGGTAAAATTCATGTTTAGTGTTTTGAGAAACCTCCTTACTGTTTTCCACAGTGGCCGCACCAATTTATATCCCCACCAACAGTGCACAACATCCTCACCAGCATTTGTTATTTGTGTTCGTTTTGATGACAGCCATTCTGACTGGTGTGAGATGATACTTCATTGTGGTTTTGATTTGCATTTCCCTAATGATTAGCGATGTTGAGCATCTTTTCATGTGCCTGTTGGCCGTCTGCATTTCCTCTTTAGGAAAATGTCTATTCAGTTCTTCTGCCCATTTTTTAACAGTTATGTTTTTGTTTTACTTTTTTGATGTTGAGTTGTATGAGCTGTTTATATATGTTGGATATTAACCCCTTATTAGTCATATAATTTGACCCAGAAATTCCACTCCTGTGTATATATCCAAAAAAAACCCTAAAATACTAATTTGAAAAGAACCATGCACCCCAATGTTCATAGCAGCATTATTTACAATTGCCAAGATATGGAAGCAATCTAAGTGTCCATCAAGAGAGGAATGGATAAAAAAGATGTGGTATATATGTACACAATGGAATACTACTCAGCCATAAAAAATAGTGAAATTTTGTCATTTGCAGCAATATGGATGGATTTGGAAGGCATTATGCTAAGTGAAATAAGTCAGACAGAGAAAGACAAATACTGTATGAGATCACTTATATGTGGAATCTAAAAAATACAACAAACTAGTGAATATAACAAAAAAGAAGCAGATTCACAGATGTAGAGAACAAACTATTGGTTGCCAGTGGGGAGAGGGAAGGGGGACGGGGCAATATAGGGGTAGGGGACTAAAAGGTGCAAACTTTTAGGTAAAATAAGCTACAAGGACACATTATACAACACAGGAATATACCCAATAATTAATTATAAATGAGTATAACTTTTAAAAATTGTGAATCATTATATTGTACACCTGTAACATATAATATTATACGTCAACTATACTTCAATAAAAAATTATATTGTTGGGGCTTCCCTGGTGGCACCAATGCAGGGGACGCAGGTTCGCGCCCTGGTCTGGGAGGCTCCCACATGCCGCGGAGCAACTGGGCCTGTGAGCCACAACTACTGAGCCTGCGCGTCTGGAGCCTGTGCCCCGCAACAAGAGAGGCCGCGACGGTGAAAGGCCCGCGCACCGCGATGAAGAGTAGCCCCGCTTGCCGCAACTAGAGAAAGCCCTCGCACAGAAACAAAGACCCAACACAGCCAAAAATAAATAAATAAATAAAAATAAAAATAAAAAATTATATTGTTTAAAAAAAAGGAAAATTTTAAAAGCTGGTAAAGTTCAGCTTTGACATGAAAACTAGGATTTGACAGCAAGATACCAGGTGTGAGAAACAAGTGCTGTTGAGAGAGAAAGGATTTTCCAGGTTCCTTTGTGACTCTTTGGGCTATCAACAACCAAGCCTGGAGGTCTCAAGTCTGCATGTTTATGCGTGAGAAACATAGAGCTCCTTGTTAATCAGCAATGGCCTGAAGTTCCAAGCAAGAAAGAAGTCCTGGAAGTGATGGGAAGGAGACGCAAAGAGGAAGAGAAGACAGCAAAGTTTTCAGAGCTAGGTGGATTCTCCTCTAGGCCCTTGCCTGGGGAGAAGGTGGCCATGTTCCTAAGATGACGGAAGGTGCCCTGAGGGTTGCTGTGGTTAAGGAACCTATTTCCTGTTGGGAATTTGAAAGCAACAATGTGAGGAGTCACAAAACTAATAATGCTGTATAATCACACCAAGACTCTGTGGTTTTAGCTCTTTAACTTTATATACATACTCATATTCTTGGAGGAATCCCAGGTACCTGAGACAATGTCTGGGAAACTTGCCAGACAGGTTCATCAGAGAAAGAGTGACACGTCTTTTTAGGAAATGCTGCTAAATGAACCAGAACATGGCGGGCCCAATGGTCATCAGAGCCAGACCTCTAGGGGCCTACAATGTCAGCAGTGCTGAGAGGAATCCAATTCAAGGCAGAATCCCATGAATCTTTCCACACAGGACTGACAGTAGCCACAGAATTTAGCCACAATACCTGTAGGCAGACAGAAGTATCCTGGGGACTAGAGAGGGCCGATGACCTCATGGCCCGGCAGCCCCACTCCTCTAGGTACCACCCATAAACATGCTTCTCTCTCCATCCTTCTCCTACCCATGGCAAGAACAACGGAAAGAAGGAAGGAGCTGGCTAGCTAGCCCATCACCTGGGAGATGGAGTTTCTTATTCATATTAGGACCAAAGATGACTATTTAAATTAGTTTATCTTACTAAACTTAAATTGAGTTGACAAAATTATTTCTCCAATTAATCAACATGTGGGTTTTGTGAAGAAAATCAAATCAGCAAAAGGTAAAATAATTGTATTATAACTGCTCATCTAAGATAAGGTGTAGGTCTACACCCCAATTGCTATGCATATCCACACTACACACACACTCACACAATCACATACAAATATATACTGAGATAAGATCTTAAGTGGTTCATCCATCCACTCATATTTAGGTTATTTTATGACTCAGAACTTTTCAAACTCAGAATTTATCTTTCTCTGAATTTAAAGAAGGGAGTCTCTTGTGTGACAGTGAGAATGGCAAGAGGCAATATTTGTCAGTTAAGAATGTTATAATTCAGTCAATTTCTTCTAGGTCCAAATTATAGAACGGTCCTAAATGTACTGCCTAAATATATGTATGTACTGGTATATGTGTATCTCTGTGTCTGTATACACGCATACTATATGTTAAATATTTTTATTAAGGCATTTAATAAATAAACTTAAAATTTTACACTGGAAATTTAATAGGAAAAAAAGGACATAAGAATGGGTACTACTTCTTACTCTCTCACTGATAATCAACGTAGAGAAGGAAACTAAAAGTTGAGTAAAGGTTCTCCATAAAATAGTGTGATTTCTCTAGAGTATCCAATGCATGTGTGTTTTCATGTGTGTATGTGTATTTACCTACACATACAAATACCCACCCTACCTCCAACCCATTTCAGGTTTCAGATTTTAAGTCCTGCTGATTGTAAACTATTGTCAATCTATCTATAGCCACTTTTTACTTTCTTATACTTACTAAACAGTAACCAACAAGTGTTTGCTATCTATCATTGCCTAAGCTCTCTCAGTTTCTCTTTTTTTTCTTGTACATAAAGTTATAATTTCCCACAAACATTTTTATTATATTGCTCTTCAACTCAGGTGACTTCTTATACTACAGTATTTCACTCATAACTCCCAAGCTCACATGACCTCCCCAACTGATCTCTCCATAGTTCTATGACCTGCAACATTATTTCTGAAGCCAAGTACAGTCTGAGATCTAAGATGATCTGCATACGTTTTTTATCCCACTTCTTGTTGTTTCTTACCTAAGAATGCTTCAGTGTGTCCATGATATTTCTTCCTACGTTTTTTTTCTGCCAATACATTTTTTGACAGTTCATTACCAGGAACTCTTTCAACAAATTAACTAAAAATCTCAAGCTTTCTAGAGAGTCTAATAGTCTTGTGCAGTTTTTCCGTTTAGTTTAAAATTCAATCATCTTACTCAATATTCAATTTTTTCTATATTATTGTGTAGATTCTTGTACAGCTTTGCAATATTTTAATACTATTTCATAAACAATCTTTTCCATCAGAGACTTGAAACTCCCTCTTAAGGGTTAAATTGCCGCCCACCGCCCACCCCCAAGTTCACACGTTGAAGGGCTAACCCCAGTATCTCAGAACATAATCTTATTCGGAGATAGGGTATTCACAGAGGTAATCAAGTTAAAATGAGGTCATTAGATCCGGCCCTGATCCAATATGACTAGTGTTCTTCAAAAAAGGGAAAATTTGGAAGTAGACACGCACACATGGGGAAATCCATGTGAAGAAGAAGGCACAGATCTGCACGATGTTCCTACAAGCCAGGAACTCCTAACATTGCCAGCAAACCACTAAAAGCTATGTGAGAGGCAGGGAGCAAATTCCCTCACAGTCCTCAGAAGGAACCAACTCTGCCAACAGCTTAATCTTGAACTTCTATCCTCCAGAACTGTGAGACAACACATTTCTACTGTTTCAGCACCCCAGTTTGTGGATTATGGTAGCTCTAGCAAGTTAATATACCCCTCGAAGGAGGAAAAAACATCTCACTACATCTGAAAATCAGGCTGCTTGTACAAGGCAAGCAGTAGGCATGCAAAAAAATAGGGGGGTTTGACTTATTTAAGTATTTAAATATGCTGAGCCTTAATTTTAATTTGAGTAAATACATAGCATAAAATTTCCTGATTTTAGATTTGTAAATCAAGTGAGTAGAAAAAATTTTTAAATGTGCTACATTGAAACAAAGTCTAAATAGATGTATAGGCTTCTCTTTCTGGCTATAAACAAATCATCAACATTATCTGCATTTTCATGGCATTCATTAAGTTAAGTAGATCTCTTTACTGAGATATTTTATTTATTATCCTTTTAACTTTGCAAAAGAAGATATAAATATCTTATGTCCTTCATGTAAATAGGCATGCCATTTTCTTTTGTATGAGCTCCTCTGATTTTTGTTTCTTTATTCTTTGAATTTTTTTCACTTCACTATTGTTGTAAGAGTTGATACAATAAAAAGTGTTTAATCAGAACTTCATATTAATCAAAAATTTAAATTGCTGATGTTAGCAATCTCCATAGAAAGACTTACAGTACCCATATTTTGCCTTAAAATGGCACAGATTTTCACATAAAAAAATGTTTTTTGAGGGTCTAAATAAAGTTTAAAATGTTTAAATGGTATTATCCATGTCTCTCTCTGTCACACACACACACATGCAAACATACACACAATCTTAATTCCTTTTTGATGTTTCAACATTTTCATAAGAAAAACATCTTGAATATGTGAAGTACAGTAGAGGTTAAGACATTGTATGAAATGGCTTATTCTCCATTGGGTTGTAAAAATTACAGCACTCACTTTGTAAATAGTAATTACAAATATAAATAATAATTGAAAAATCTTTGACATTGAATAAGTTTTATGAGTTAATACTAGCTTTTGGAAGCTATGACAATCTTTTAGTGTATGTAGCAAATTGCAATGTAAGTAGATACTTCTCTAGTTAAAAAATTGTCTGATGAAATATGACTTGATAGTCAAAGATACTAATTTAATGCTTTGATATTACATAAAGAGAAACAATCAAGTAATACATATTTTTAAAATGAAATGAGTATGTTGATCTCTACATAGATATGGTGCAAAACACACAGACAGCATACAATTTTATTTGTCAGTTTTCATGGGGGCCGTAGTTAAACCATTTGTGAGTACAGAAAGGTGATTTTTTTTCCTTGTCTGTCTCTTTAAAAAATCCAAAGTTTTCCTCATGACTGAAAACTAAACTTTTTGGTCACTCATGGTGACTTTGATCTGAACAGATCTGCCTTTAATTTAATATGATACTCCTTGTACCTGCCAGTCGAGGATTGCTTTTAGCTTTTAGAAGCCATTTTCATTCCTTGACTCACGCATGGACCCCTTGCTTCATCTTCAAAGCCAACAAGGGCAGGTCAAAGCCACACATGCTTCACATCTCTCTGGCTTTTCCCCTCTGCTGCCACATTTCTCTGACTGATGGTTCTGCCTTCCTCTTCCACTTTTAAGGAACCAAGAGATTACATCTGGCCCAACTGGATAATCCAGGATAATCTCTCTATTTTAAACTCTATAATCTAGATTCCACCTGTAATGTCCCTTTTGCCATGTAACACAATCAACACCAAGGATCAGGGTGTGAAGATTACATTCCTTGAGGGGGACAGACAGTATTAGTCTGCCTACCACATAAAGCCCTTCTGAGGAGTCTTGCCAATGCCCCATGTAACTGAGGTCTCTCTCTTCTGACTACTGGGATTATAAACTATTCCCAGCTCCGGGGAATGTTTTGCCTACTGAGTATTAATGATTCTTTCCTTACCCTTCTTTCATTTCCTCTCAGGCCGAAGTGCATATTTTTGGAGGTCTCCGTGCAGTGTCTCCCTCTGGAGGTCTGAGCCATAATTTCTAGCCATCTTTACCTCACCAAATTCTAGCCTCTAGCTCTTTAGCTCAGTCAGATGATTGGGGTGTACTTTGCTTTCAACTTCCTACGCTGTGTCCTGGAAAATACCTCACCTCATTTATTTCCTTTTTCTCAGGGACCACAGTTCTGTGGTGCTTATTGTGCAAAGTCTAAAATCATTGTTTCCTATAGTCTTTTATATGAAAACTAGTCTAGTCTTCTAGTTTTAATTTTTTACCTCAAGGATAATTTTTGTAGCAGTTAATATTTATGAGCAGAAACGGATGTCCTTCAATATACGCTGATGAAAGAAATTTTTCCTACAGCAATTTTTATACTACATTTTTTAATAATGTAAAAACCAGTGTATTAGTTGGCGAATGTAATTTATATTAGTCTGAATTTTTTAACTGATTATAAAATCTAAAGAATTGTGGACCAGTTTGGGTTTAGAGTGAAAAAAAATGCTTAGGCAAAAAATAGCTCCCAGTTTGAATGGCATTCTTCTGTTTTCATAAAAAATAGGTGGTGAGGATCTCAATACTGAGTATGTCAAAGACCTGTAATACTAGTGAGAAAAAAATTTAAAAACCCTCATAGTTTTTAATAAGGAAATATTTGCTCAAAAATTGGATTTGCACAATGATGTTTAGGCTTTAAACTATGTATTTGCAGTTTGGAAAATCCTTTGTAATTGAAACCCTTTTAGGAAAATATACATTGTGAATTTGATGTTACCAAGTACCTAATTCCTTTTCTCTTGTAGTGAAGCATGCTATTTCAGGAGACCCACTTATCCTTTCATAAGTTAAAAGGGTGTATTTCAAAGAAGACAGACCTGTCCTATACGAAAATGGGCACAGCTCATTTTTTACATGGATTCTGGATTGACAGATATCAATAATCTTGATGGAGGATATAATTCAGCATTAATCTGCACATTTTTCCAAACACTGAAACATGGAGGGATCGTCACAGATATTATTCATTATTGGAGGAATAAAGCTAACCACCAATTTATTGTAGAGAGGTAATTCTGTCTGTATCCTTCACAAAGAGAGACTTTCTTACTCATAACACAATGTTTTTCAACCCTGCTTATATTTTAGAACCACTTGCAAATCTTAAAGAAATACTGATATCTAATCTATCAGAATAAACAATGTGAATAAACAAATAAAAACTTTCTGCATGATGCTAATACACGCCTAGTGTTATAAACCACTTCTTGAGTGGAAGGAATTAGTTAAGCAAATAGGCAAGGAAATAGGAAATTAGCATCAAAAATCCTAAATACCTATATAAGTTTTATTTATCCACACGTAGCTGAGGCCCCTTCATAAATCCTGTTGCTTTGTTTAAATAATCGATTTTTTTTTTTTTTTTTTTTTTTTTTTTTGCAGAGACCATGAACACTATCTGAGCTTATTTTCTCCTATGATTTTATTCTTCAATACGATAATATAAATCTAACTTCCTTTAAATGGGCATCTGTTTATTATAATATACATGACTTCCTTTTCATTAAAAGACACAATAAATTTTAAACAGTTTTTAGAATGTAACACTATTCCTGGATATAACATTACCAACTTCTCTTAAGTATTAATTTCAACGAGGAAAAAGGAAAACATATATCTAATTACCAAAAAAAAATCAATAGAGGTTAAATTATATTTTTGACTGCAAAATATTTGGCAAATTCCTAATTTTCTCTTCTGCCACTAAAAATAGCTAAAACTGTTGGTAGTCAAATCATCCTCAGAAAGAACTCCATGCCACCAGTTCTCTGCTTTCCCTTATATTTCACCACTGCCAGCAAAGTCCTTCTATCCACTTATTCAATATTTAATGAACATATTCATTGTTCCCCCAAAGAGTTTGGAATTCAGTGAATAACAATGAGGAAACAGCTAAAAGAAAACAGAAAGAAAAGTGTTTTGGCAAGACTAAACCTTCCTAATATTTCTGAGTATGTAGGCATGACTGGCACCTGGGAATTAGAACTGGTGCTTCAAAGTGCTTCTTATCAGCAGGCAAGAAATGGTTATAAATGGGAGT
Source organism: Eschrichtius robustus (assembly GCF_028021215.1). Taxonomy (NCBI): domain Eukaryota; kingdom Metazoa; phylum Chordata; class Mammalia; order Artiodactyla; family Eschrichtiidae; genus Eschrichtius; species Eschrichtius robustus. The sequence goes on from NC_090825.1 coordinate 17,171,437, forward strand.
TCCAGGAGGAGCTTGATAAAAATGAGTTAGTCTAGGACACTACAAGTTATTACTGTATGTAACATGTTTCAGAGAAGACTTTCTACTTAGAGGAAGTCGACAGGGAAGGACAGTCAAAGGGGTAAGAGAGTCTCTTGGATTGTTATAATTTAACTCTTCAGGAAACTCTAGTGGTTCTGCCTTCATTTAGCTTTAAATGAATACAGTACTTTTGATCGTTAGGGTTATGGAAGATATTGGGAAGGGGGAGCATGATGATGGAAAAGCTTTCTTCTGCATAAAAACAGCCAGTTGGAGCCTTGGGTGGTCTAAATGGGTGTAAATCTGCAAGTAACAGTCTCTGAATTGAGGAGAGCTGCTTACCTCTCCATTCTCAACAGTGACACTCTATGTGGGAGGGTGGGCTTGCTAACCCCCTCTTTTCCTTTGCCACAGGTCTCTCTCAGAACCTGCTGTACACCAGGCTTTAGCCCATCTCACGGATTTCTCTTTCTGTCACAATCTTGTAGTACACGATACAGTGTTGAAAATTTATATGTATAATTTTGCTCAAAAGTGCCTAATTTCTTCATACACGTATTTTATGTTATAGCTGCAAATTCTCAGAAGAGAACAAGATGATGTGATGTTTCCTCTTCCATCTCACCACCTAACACACTGCATTGGAACACCTAGTTTGTTTCTTGCGGATCATTTAGCTAATGACTCACCCACTCACCTACCTGTATTGTACCCTCAGCCTTTGCATACTACCACCCCTAGAGCCTTCATACTCAGTCTTCCCCCAGGAATCCAGCCATGCACTGTCTCACTCATGGGATGTGAACACTACAGGTATGACCAACTACTGAATTTCTAATAAATTAAAATTTGTGTTGGGAATGAATGAATGGTGGAGAAAAAGGAAGAAGTTGCATGAGATTTACCCATACCCTGATTTTTGGTCAGAGAAGGGAGGGAAATTAAACACAGAATAAAATTAAAGTGTACCCACTCCAATCACAATTATATTTCTCTCTAACAGAGGTTTAAAATAGAATTGAAAGAATACTCCATACCTCATTTAATCACTCAAGAATTTCACAAGAGGCTAGTAATTGTCTAGTAACTAGCCCAATTAGTTATCAGATAATAATGTTTTCTTCAACATACTTAACTTTTTGAATGCCTTTTTTATCTGTATTTTTCTGATTTGTTTTGGAGTGCATTTATGGGCATGTGTGTGTAAGTATTTACATGTGTGTAGGTGTGCATATACAAATATAATTCTACTGGGAAGCTACTGGTAAATATTTAACTAAAATTATAATAATATTCCTCGACAAATATGAAATCAAGCCCTTATAGCAAATATGAACACTGAAAAATGTTCCATTCTACAGTCAATGTTTGCTTTCTATTTTTTTAATCAGCACACAGTAGCTCCATTTCTGAGATCAGGTAGTAGTACGCAAAGATCTTTCCCACCATTTACCTTAGCCTAGTTTGAATTGCAAAGCCCTATGGAATGATCCTTTGGATTATATTTACAAAAGACCATTATATTTACAAATATTTTGAATACATTAGAAATTATATCATGAAGTCAACTCCGAGTATTCAGACTCTGAAACTTCTCAGTTTGAATTTTCACTTAAGTTATGAGCATTACTTCTCCCTTAGGATAAGTAGTAATGTTTCCCATGCATCATTCAATCATCCTAGTTCTCAGTTTGTTTCTCCTCATTACTAGAAAATTTGGGAATAAAGTAATAGGGAGTTAAATAATACATTATTTGTTTCCAAAAATGTATGCATTTATATTAAATTGCAACAGAATATGTATGATTACAACATAATAATGATTATGGAACAGAGGTATTAATATATTCATAAGTATATTATTAATTCTTACAACAATGTTAACATCCCTTCAAGAACTGATTTCTTAAAATTGTGGAAAGCACTGAAATCTATTAACTTTTAAGTTATTAATTTTACATGTAATGAGACTCTATTGTTCTATAAGAATTAGCAGTACTTTGACATATTTTAAAATATTTGATAAAATATGTATTCCTATAAATTATGATTTTATAAAAACACACTAAACCGGAACTAAAAGAAATAGAAAACTTACTGATGCAACATGGAGGGTTAAGATCTTAAGGTGTAAGAGATATTAGAGCTGTAATTCATGAAGAATCAAATGCCTTATAATTCAAATACTGAGCATCTAGAATTAAACTAGCACCAGAGCCAACAGGCAAAATGAAACCAATGCCATATACTCTTTTAAGTGTATGGAAAAAACTTTAGAGAAAAAATAATTTTTTGAAGAATGAAAGCATATGAGAAAATCTGTTCAAAGTTTCTAGTTTTGTGAAATATTATTTATTCTTCTGTGGCATCAGAATCTGGCTACATTGCGCTACAGCAACTTAAAAGTTGTGCTAGCCTAGCCCCCATACCCTATACATCTGAGAAATATGAAGTAATATTTAGTGAAAATCCGTTTGGGGAATTTGGAAAAGTTTAAGAGCAGGCTTTTTAAAATTTGTATGTCCAAATAGAGCATAGAAATTAATCTTCTCTTTGTGTTTTAGAGAATTTAATTTGAGGACCATTTTATTTTGTAACAGAAAATACAGCTTCTCTTTTGAATGATAAACTCAGAATTATGATGACTTGCCAACGGAAAGAGAAAAGTACAGAGACACTGAGGACTAAATGCCCCATTTTCCTAAAATATAGAATAAGTGGAAACGTAAGAAATGGGCAGAAATTCAAAATCTGCAATTCACAAAGCAGAATGATGGAAAGAGAATGGGAGGAGGTGTAGGGGTGAAAGCTGGTTTCAAAACTACTCCTAATTAAATTGATCAAAGCCAGTTGTCCAGTGTATTCATCATGTGGATAAGCTGGATGCTATAAAGGAAATGGTTCCTTCATCTCTTGATTTTAATCTATTATCCTTCACGATAGACTCTACTGTATAACCTAATATATCCATGTTAATACTTTAATTATATGATTTCAATGGTTTTTGCTGGGAGTACACATTCTAGAATGAGGGAATATCAAGCGACTAAGTAGCCTGACCTTTTGGTCTCGTCTGGCTTTGTGGCTGAAAGCATATATGGCTCTAGTAGCATCTCATGCAGAATAATGACAGAATAATCACTGGGGCATGAAACTACAACCTGTAGGCAGTTAATCATGACCATTAATCTCCGCCACATTCTTCTAGTCTTTGAGGATGGGAGCAGTGACAGATTTCATTTTGTTTACTGAATGTAAATGAATCCCAAATCAGCTTCTCAGCTTCTTGGTAGAAATGAAAAAGAAAACAATATTACAAGTTAACTAATTTGAAATTGCATATTGTGTAAAATTGAGACTCACTTCTGTTGGGGGATATTTGATCTTTTACTGTAGTTGTGTCTCATGCGAGGACTCAGAGGATACATATCTACGTTGTCAAGTTCTTATAATCAAAGTTCTCAGGCACAGACATCTGAGAGAAGTTTATGGAAAATAAACTTTCCTGACATCCTCATTTGAAATAAATTATAGTCATGAAACTAAAAAAAAACAGATTCCTTTTTTTGAACTTTTTACACTGCCTTTCTAGTATTGTCTTAACCATGATTACTGCCTATACTTACACAGAATTAATGTCAGCTTGCAGCTTCTAAAATTCCACTGATAATATTTCTTGCAAACAATCCAAAAGAGCTTTGTAGACTGAAACCAGGAATCATAAGACCTTATAAGAATGTGTTTTTCATAATAAAGCAATGAGAAATTTGTCTGATATTTGAAGGTAGTGGAAGTTGGTAGATAGGGCTTTTGAGCATTTGGGAAAGAGGTCAAAATACATTAAAAAAAACCTTAGCAAAGAGTTTGACTCTGTGTCTAACTTAAAGATTTGTGTTAGGTACAACCGTTTTTTTTAAAAAAACTATGTAATATGCATTACTCACTACCACCATTACCATGCGCACGCGCACACACACACACACACACACACACACACACACACAGCCCCACAGAGGAAAATAATAAACACAGTGAGGAAGAAATTTGTTGCAGAAAGAAGACTGAATTTAGCTTGAAAATTTCCTGATTGGAGACCTGACTTTGTCTCTCATAACTTATGTGAACTTGGACAAATTAACCTATCTAAGTCTCAGTCTCCTTACCTCAAATGTGAAATAACTGAGCAAGCTATTTTAATGGATAAACTGTCAAAATGTTTATTTGTTTAATAAAACCAATTACCTAAATGTTTATGTCTAAATTTTAATGTCTGAACTAGCTATATTAGTGTCTATTTCTACCCCAAAATAGTATGCACAAATCCATCTGATTTCACTAAAGCTTTAGTATCGTCCAACATTGTTTTGAATATATCAGGTGGTAGACACGTCAGAGAGGCTCTCAGTGCTTCAATGGTAACCTGAGAAAGTATACAGACTTGTGTCTTCTAAAAGTACACACATTTAGGCCTCATTGCGCCTACTGTTTTTCCTAACTTGCAATTAAGTCTATCAGTATTACTCATCAAATTTCAGGTAATAGTAAATTACAAGAAAAAGCTTTAAAAAAAAGAAAAAAATGCAGAATAAACTTGACAACTTGGGAATCATAATTACATGTCAATACAAACTAAGGGTCAATGTAATAATAATAATAATCCTCCTCTTCATCATCATAGCTATTTATTATTGAACCCTTTGCACTAGGCACAGTTTTAAGAGATATATATCATGTCATGAAATTCTGTATTAGTCCAACAATTTCAATATATTTGTCCCAATATAGTAATTACATTTTGAAATAATAATCTGTCTCCATGAGTTAAATATTTGGGATTGGGGAAATATTGATTATTACTTATATTTTATAGACAAGTAAGACTCAGGCTGGTATGAGAAAATAAAATCAGGTAAAACTACTAAGAAAAAAAAATCTCATGCCATGTATAAAATTTTTGAGCAACTGCAAAAAAGGGGAAAATATTCTGTAAGTGTGTTACAGTTATGCTCAACCTGACATCTGGGAGCACACCTAAATGTAGCACAGTATCCGTTGTCAGCAATGAACACTTAGGATCACGAGTAAGAATCAATTCCAGAGTTGCTTCTAGCAGGAAGTAAACCATCGAATCATTCAGCAAAATTTTAGACCTATTTTCAGTCTGAGGATAACCTCAATATCAGAGCTGATGACCTTGGTCAAATACATACCAATAAAAGTGATTGATGGTGGAAAATATGGTGCTTGAATGTCCGAGTATATGGCTCATCAGAGGCTCCTTATAAAAGTTTCTAATAGTTAAAGACATGAGTGGTGATAGGGTGAGATCTCTTCTCACATTCTTGATTCCAACTTAGAACCATTTGGAGAAGGGCTTTGTGTTATCTGGTACATGGCACATGATAATCTCTCTACTGGGTTAAATTCTATCCTCTTGAAAGAAGTTCAGAACCAGAAATGAAAGTCTATTTGAGGTCAGAATAGGTAGGAAATTTATAAATAAGCTAGTGAAGATTTCAACAGTACTATATCAAAGAACCTAATAAAATTTTTGGGGCCTTGAGTTTCATTTGTTACTGAAAAAGCTACTGAACCTCCCCTTAACATGTCTCCACCACCCTAGAAACATTTTTTCTCTGTGTTTCAGACACTGCTACATTGATTTAATACTAAATGCTTGAGACATTAAATTGTATCATTAAAATTATTAAAAGTCTGCTGGTAAAATAGGTTAACAGGCAAAACAGAGTGACAGATAATGACAAGATAAATGCCAGTCTTTGGACGAATCTACTTACAGCTTTGCCTTTTACACAATGAAGTTGAGGCAAGTTACAAAAAAATACAAAAAATGTTTTAATAATTAAATGTCTACATATAATAGTAACTAAAAATATAATTAGGATCAAGCGAATATGACACATATACGCCAGCGCAGGTGACTGGTAGATCTTGCTCTTTGCATCTCATCACAGCCAAGCAAAGGAAACACAACAAAAAGTAATATGGTTGTAATTGGGTGTGAGTTACAGAGTGAATCAGGACATTAATTAAAATTTTACATGTCGCTTCAGCATTCTGCTCCTTTGGCAAATATGATTTCTTCCTCTACAGTATGTTTTGAGAAAGAGTGAGTGGCACCCAGTTATACCTCGTACTCTGACTCAAGGTCTCAGAACACTAGGATGGCATGTAGAATATTAAATGCAGATTCACATTCTTAGAAAATCACAGAAAAGATAGCAGGGAGAAAATATTTTTTAAAGTATGAATAGTGATTTGCTGGGATGGATTGCCATTTTCCGTTATTTTTAAATTTGGGGGCATCATATACTTGTTTGAGCCTCTACTAAGAATAAACAGTCCTGTCTTCTGCAGACTACACTAATGCTGGATTATATATGTAATGATATATATGCCTTGCAAATGAAGGATAAAACAAATTCTGAATACATATGACTTTGAATATTTGATGTATATTTTTGAGTGAATTACCAAATTTGACTAGCCGGTAAGTTTGATGTTAAGAATAATTGATTTAGAGTGTTGGTTAAGTAAGAAACATGTGTCTCTCAAAATGAGACAAGATATCCTCCTTGACCCAATACATTTGATTCAACTAAGCACCTCCTCTTTGGAATGAGTTTTAAGAGGAAACAAGCCAGTGAGGAACATATGTTTCACCCTACTGTAACATTCTCCAAAAGATAAATAAGCAGGGAACTGTTATATCATATCTTATAGGAGAATCATGTGAGAGAGTACTGTGGAATGATTAAGTGCAGAGTCAATATATTAGTTTCGAGTTTTCAAAGTTAAACCCAACGTTTAACATTTATTAGTCTTGTATCCCTTAACAGGTTATTGGATATCTCAAAACCCAGTTTTCATAGTATCTACTGCACTGTTTATTGTAATGAATTTAGCAAAGGCTAGCTAAATAGTGTCAAATAACATCGATTATTATTATTAACATTAGTAGCAGCAGTAGCAGCAGCAGTAGTAGTAATAGTAGCAATAAATAGTAAATACTAAATAAACGTTAATTATTATTGTTATTTTTATATGAGATGGGAAGAAAATGGGGCAAGTATTTATAAAGGATCCACATTACGGTCTTGTGGTGAGAATTGTTCTAGCATTATAATTTATATAAGTATATATCATATAAAATTATAGTTGCCTCTTTATGCAAATATTTTATCCAGCTGGATTTAAACCTTGTATATGGTGTAGGGTCAGGATTTAACTTTTTTATTTTCCAGAGGAGACTGTTTCCTTCTACCAAATAGTTCATGTTTTCCTCATTGATTTATGATGCCACCAATATCATATCACGATTTTATATTTCCATGGTTCTAGTTCAGAGCTCCTCAATTTGTTCCATTGGTTTATTTAAACATTCTTATGCCAATTCCACAACCTTCTTAATAGTGTAAACTCGGAGTCTCTCTTTATATCTGTTAAAATCTACATTCTTTGCTCTATTTTAGATGCATTTCTTAGTTTCAAAATCATACTTGTGGCACTCCCTCATTTGGTGAATAAAAGTTATTTGGTGAAAGATAATTTAACATTTTTTTGGCCTTTCAAGGATTCATTCACACATGGAAATATAGGTTTATTTGCTGGCAAAACACTGTCATTTATTTGTTTTAATATCCTAAACTCTTTTGATAATGTAAATAATTGTACAAGATCATTGGGTATAGCACAAGTTGTTACAGAAATAAAACAATCTACATATCTTGTTGTTAAATACATATTACATAAACATCTGTCAAGGCAATTACACTGTACTTAATAGTTCTTATAACAGAGTAGTAGATAAAACAATTAACTGATTAACACTTTTATTCTGTATTTCATGTTATTATTAAAAGTTTAAATTTTATACATTTGCAATTTTTTCTCATAATTCTAACAGTGTCTTCCCAATTCAATATCAATATTTTCAGTTTTATGTCAGTTATGTGGCAATATTTATAACTATAAAAACAATTTTTGTGCTAAACTGTAAATTATTTTCACATACCTCCTCCAGTATTTTCTCTTATTTTGCCATTGCTTCTCTCAAATCATGAATTTAAAGCTGCTAATACAAATTTTCTTTCATGCCTTTGATATGAAAACTGAGTTTTTCCAGAAAAGAAAGATTTTATATTGCTTTCAGTTAGAATGGCAGTTGTATAAAGCTGCCTAGAGATGCGAGATTCATATTTTACCCTTACCACAGTTCCTATTCTGGATGACGATGTCTTGGTCTCTACTACGTGTGTAGAATTACACGTGGGAATTACAAGAAATGTCTTCCATAAAACCAACCCTCTGATAACTTTGATCTTTCTACTCTTCTTGGCTCAGTTTATTATTTATCACTTCAGAAATAAAAATATATCAACTAAATTCAACTCACTGTATACAGACAAGTGCAATATTATATTTTAAATATTTGCCATGATTCTATTATGTGTATTCTGGCTGAATAACTACAAAAAATAGAAAATAGAACCTGATTATAACAAAAGTTTTTCAGAGGGAACTATTATTCTTGGAATGTGAAATCTAGTTTCTATTTTTAATTTTTCTGTAAATACTCTAGGGACATGCTTTTCTTTTCTTTCAAATGTTTATGAAATGAGTTCTTGACTTTTTTCATTAATATGCATTAATCCTTCATTCTCAATGATCAAGATCAAACATGTGCAAGGCTTTTCAGTTCACAGGTGATTAGGTTTACTGCTGAATCTATTTCCCTCTTTGTCTTGCCAGATTTGACCGTGGCCAAACATATTACAAAGAGAGAGATGCTAATTCAAAGAGACTTTTACAGCTGTTGCTTTAGGAGAACTGCATGGATTTCAGTGTGTGTGGAATATTCAGAGACACACTTGAGAGAGATTGGAGATAGTAGGTTACAGAGGTAACCATGGGCCAAATAACAGAGAATCTTATACTTAAAATTAAGGAGTTTGTACTTTATCTTGATTCCATGGGAAAACATTACAGAATTTTAAGCAAGAAAGTGAGCAGATTAAATGTGTTACTTTGAAGTATTATCTTAGCTACCATAAAGAAGGAAGTGTTGTGAGGCAAGACTGAATGAGATGTGAGAAGTAGTAAAATGGACTGCTACAGTAATTCAGGAGGCAGTTGCAGTTGTTTTACTCTAAGACAGTAGCAGTGACGATGGAGAGCTATAGTGATCTTATAGGATCTGAGGGTACATAAAAAGAAGTGTGTAGAAGAGACTCCTAAGTTTTCTTATGTATTTATTATACTCCAGCATATTTATCATATATGATGAATTCTTATTCAAAGAAAAGTAGCAACACAAATTTTTTTTCAACACATATACTGGAGGTGAAGATAAAATATCAATGATATTTTTTAGTGCATCTTCAATGTAAAATTTTTCTGATGCATCCTAAATCTTTGAAATGACATTTTTCTCTATTTAAAGTGCCCTTTACAGTCTATCAACTCATCCAAATATCTAAAAGACAGTGATTATCTCATACAAAATGGTTTGTTTAATTTTGAGATTTATTATACTCATCATGTTTAAAGACTGAACACTAGGTATCATTAAGTTTAGGTAGAAAGATGTGACTAATGTTACTTTGCAAGATAACTGTAAACAGTTATATTAATACAACACTAATAAAACCAATGCTGGGCATATTGGAGAAACTTCTAGTGCATGTTGATGTTCTGTTGAAAACATCAGCTTAAAGAACTAGTGTCCTACCATCTATGCAAAGTGATTTAAAGTCACAGTTATTACTTTAAAACTACTTGGCAGCTTGGATTGCAATCCACAGAATTTTAATAATACAAGTAGCTGGAGGTTAGAATAATAAATGAAAGTTAAATATTTTTTAAAGTAATAGTGTGGCCAATAGCATTGTCTTTCTCTATATCTGAATTTTAATTTTGATTTAATCAATACCTCTAGCTAATAGTAATGTTATCCATCAAAGAAATATCTATGGAGCACACGCATTGCACACACTATGCTAGAAATTGAATGGAATTTTGAAAGAAGAATCTGTCACCACAAAGTATATTATTGAGTGCACTAATAAGAAATATTAGATTCATTTGAGTGGTGCTTAATAAATATACTGTTTACAAAGTCATGGACAAGGTAGAGCAGAACTAGGCAAGGCTAATAATGGTAAAGTCATTGCTTCCCACAGGCTTGAAGAGATGAGAAAAGGGATCTGTCACTGCAACCCTGTACGAGAGTTCTGGAGATAGAGCCGCGCTGAGAGGGGCAGTGCCTTTTGTCAAGAGACACTTACAGCCCAAGGTACCTTACAAAAAAGAACAAGAGAAAAAATAATATCGAATTCCATCACTTCCGCCTCTCTGCTCTTGTACTGGGGCTTCAAATTGGCCAAACCCAAATGGAGAGCAGAGCGTAGGGGGCCCATTGATGACATTCATCCTCACTGACATTCCATGGAAGAGAGAAGGGCAGAGTGTGTGGAGAAAATTCTCAATGAGCGAATGGACAACACCCAGAAGTTACAGAATCTAGTAGGCAGGTGATCACAGTGCTTGGATGTGCCTGCTCTGATGGCAGTGAATAATTCCACTTGTGCTTAATTCTGTTCTGCTGAGGTCCTCGAAAGCAACACACAGCAAGAAATTCCTATTATCAGATACTAAGAATGAGATGGAATTAGCCAGGCAAAGAGAGTAGTCTCATATCCTAGACCCATATTTCTCACACTTTTGTACAATCATTCACAGACCCATTTTAGGAGGGAAAGAAAAATATAAAAACCCACAGGCTCTAAAATTGGCTTAAATTATTTAAATATAACTTGACTATGTTCAACTATAAAGCTAAATATCAACATATATGTAGCTTATCGCATACACTGCAGTATAAAGTCTCAACAAAACAAGTTTCTTAATAACAACAATATAAAACAAAATTTGAATTAATATTGATGTAATTGAAGAATGAAATTTTGTGGAAATAAAGTTGCTTATTGTGGAATATAAAGCAAATATAAATATAAGGAACTGCTGTAGAGAGCATGCATATACAACCAAGTTGAATACTAGCTCAATTTTCTTTCCTCTTGAAACATTCAAGCCACTGAGGAGTCTTCATTCACAGTTAGTTATTTTATGCATGTTTGTTTTTTCCCCTCACCTTACAATAATGCGTCTTTTACATATCAAGGTGATCTTCATTCCTACTTTATCTAATCATGAAAATCAGAGTAGCTCATCCTATGGCCAGTACTGTGGAGAATACAAGGAAGTACGAACACTGTCTTAGTCAGTTAGGGCCACCGTAAGGAACTACCATAGAATGAGTTGCTTGAAAACAGCAGAAATTTGTTTCTCACAGTTCTGGAAGCTAGAAGTCTGAGATCAGGGTGCCGGCATGGTTGAGTTTGGGGAGAGCCTTCCTCTGGGTTGCAGAATGCCAACTTCCCTTTGCATCACCACACCCCTCCCCTTGGAGAAAGAGAACCAGCTAGCTCCCTGACCTTTTCTTATAAGGGCACTAATCTCATTCCTGAGAGCTTCATCCTCATGACCTAATTACCTCCCAAACGCCCCACCTCCTAATACCATCACATTGGGATTAGATTTCAACACATGAATTTTGCAAGGACACAAACATTCAGTCCATAACAAACAATTTACATGGTAGTTCTCGCACTTAGATTGTCTTGTTTCAGAATGTGCTCATATTAGTCTTCTTTAGGCCATCATAAATATAAACACAAAAGTATATGTCTGTTCACAAGTATGTATCTGTCCTCAAATTAAGGAACTGTGCATTGCTCAAATTCTTATTGCAATCATGCAAATATTTTGTGGATTTTGGAAATTTGCCTTATGTTACACCAGTGTTTCTAAAACTTATAGTGAAACAAATCCCTTGTAGAGCTTCCTAAAAATGTGATATCTCAATCCAATTCTAAATACTGATTGGCTGGGGTTATATACTTTAACAGGCATCCCAGATGATTTTGATGGAGATGATTCACTGCTGAGATTTTAGAAAACATTGATTTAAAGGTTCCATCTGTTAAAAATGTCTCAAATTCTTATTTAAAATATTGGGAAAGCAGTGATTAAGTGAATTTGATTAGGATTTATTTATGGTTAGAATTTTTTAGACTAGATTAACACATTAACACAGAATCTTATTGTGTAGTATTTCTTAAAAAATATGTCTTTATTAAAAAATACCAGGTTGCATGCACACCAGATCGAATAACTTTCAAGATGCCTCCTGCCACCTGCTGGGACTTTGAACTTATTGTCCTTTCTGACCTGCAGCTTCTTCCTCTTACTGTCAGGTTTTCAATTCTTAAACTTTTAGTCATCCTTTGGTCCCAGCTCAAAAAAAATCACTCATCAGGGAAGCTTCCCGTTAGGCAAACTCCCCTGAAAAATCCTCTTTTAGCAGCATGGACCTTCCCTGTTAAGTACTTGTTCACATCTATTTATTAACACTTTACGATGGACTCCAAATATCCTAGTTCTCTTCCCAGAGACCCAGTAGGATCTTTCCTGTCAAGCTGAAGTTAAGTTTGGATGTGTGACATGGTTAATCAGTGAAAGGTGAGTGGAAGTGACAGGTATCACTATTACATAGAAGCTTTAAGAGCCAATATGCAATTCTCACGGCTCTCTCTTTCCCAACATGCTCAGGTGGCACCTGCTACTTCAGTATAAATTCCAGTCAGAACTATATGGAGCAGCCCTTGTTGACAAATTAAAATATGTGACATGAGTGAGAAAAAAACTTTTCATTTTAAGTCCCTAATATTTAGAGTAGTTTATTAGAGAAAAAAAAAAAACCTGTCTGACATGTCACAGGTGTCACTTTACATTTATGTGACTGATTATCTACCTACCACATCTAATTATGATCCCAGGGATAGTTTTAATTTTCACTGCACATGATTTTTTAAATTTTTATTTTATATTGGAGTATAGTTGAGTAACAATGTTGTGTTAGTTTCAGGTGTACAGCAAAGTGATTCAGTTACACATACATATGTATCTATTCTTTTTCAAACTATTTTCCCATTTAGGTTATTGCAGAATATTGAGCAGAGTTACCTGTGCTATACAGTAGGTCTTTGTGGGTTATCTATTTTAAATATAGCAGTGTCTACATGCATATGATATTTTTGATACCTAGCAAATACGTAGTATATAGCAAGCACTTGTATTGAACAGAAAAGGGGTCTCCTAAAGATGTCCAGGTCTGAATGCCTGGAATCTGTTACCTTGAGTGGCAAAAGGTAATTTGCAGATATAATAAAGGTTAAAAATATTAAAAGAAGGAGTTTACCCAATTATCATGGTGGGCTTAATTTAAATCCGTGAGCTCTTAAAAGTTCAAGAGGAAGACAGAAGTGTGAGAGATGTGACAACAAAAGAAGAAGGAGGAGAGATTCACAGTTGTAAAGACCAGACCAGCCACTGGCTGGCTTTGAAAATGGAGGCAGGAGGCCCTGTGAGAAGGCACGTGGGCAGCCTATAAAAGACAGTAACTGCTGTCAGATGACAGACAGAAAAGAACCAGGGGTTCCAGTCCTACAGCCACAAGGAACTGAATTCTGCCAGAAACCTGAATAAGCAAGGAAACAGATTCTCCACAGAGTCAACAGAAAGGAATGCACCCTGCTGTCACTTTCATTTTAATTTGGTGAGACACATGTTAGTTTTATAAGATTATACATTTGTGCTGTTTTAAGACCCAAAGTTTCTGGTAATGTGTTATAGCAGCAATTGAAAATAATACGTGTCTCAACACATTTGTGCTGAAAGAATAAATTATTGAGTGAAAGAAACATTAATAACAGATTTCAATCTCTCACATGAAAATTTAGCAAAGAGATAAAATATTATCTAAAATGTCATTATTTTTAATATGTTCCTGTTTTTCTTATTCCATAAAGATAAATCTTTCATTGTCACTCATTTAAAAGACTTTGGTTAAAAGGTAGTTTGCTCAGGGATGATTTTTGGTGCTTAACCAGCCCCTGATTTTTAGAGAGGTGTCAAAACCTGCTAACTAGGTTTTTACCCCTTCAAAGGGAAGGTCTTAAGTGTCTCCTAACCCCAAATCTTCTAGCTCTGCCAGGGAAAAAATTGGTCTAATTACTCCAAGTTAAGTTTGTAATTGCCTTTCTACATTTTATGCCACGGAGCCCCTGTCTTATTTCCACCCACTGTTAATGAAAACAGAAAGAAAGAGACACTTGCCCTGCTTGCCTCACCAGCTTTCTTTAACACTGATTGTTGCCTCTAACCTGCAGCGCCTCTGCTTTGACTGTCACAGGAACAGACGCCTCATTGTTTCTTCAGAATGTTACTCCTTATACTGACTATGTTGTAATGGCCAAAGATGGTATCTTCAACAAATTTCCAAACTTCTAATCATTTTAATTTACTAACCTTGCCAATTTTTTTAAGGGGCAATATATGCATAAGTCTAAGAGTCAGTGGAGTTAAATGGGATTTCTTCAAGATATTGAGTCTTCAAGAGGAGATATCATGTCATAATTCAAAGAGGAGTTATCTTAAGCAATGTACCTCAGAGATGAGAAAACAAATTCTTAAAAGGAAACAAGAATATTTCTTTGAAGCTTTAGTGGGGAAGAATATTCATTGGAACTCCTACGTTAAAATAAGAGAAAGACAAAAGAGGCTATTTCAGGAAATTACTAGCATGTATGTTCATATTCCTGGCAGTAGTAGGCACAAAATAAAAACTGGTTATTATCATGAGAAATACTTTACTGGTTTTCTTTGCTTCACATATAATAAGAAACGTTTTATAGAGAATATAAAAATAATATACACCTGAGTTTGGAAGTGAAAATCCAAAACAATGTCAGGCAAACAATCACACCAAGAGAATGGAGAGCAAAATCAAGAGTAAAATAAAATGAATAAGAATTCTTATCATGATAGTTATATAAAAACATGGTAGAGGAGATATATATTAGCAGCAACATATGTGAAGAAAACTCAGATTTTCTCCATGTCAGTAAATTCAATAATTTGCTTTGTAGCTACAAAAAAAAATTGGTATATATCTTCATTAACAAAAGTGCTGTATATAATTAGGGAGATGCTACGTCCTTTATCCTTCACTGATAAAACCAAATCTGAAGGACTGTATTCAGTTCTGACCACCATATTTTAATGGCACCATAGGGAAAAAGGTGTAAACGAGAGTGACTACAGTGGTGAAGGTTTACGTGAAGATAGTTCAAAGGAATGAGGAAATAACATGAGAAAGCCCCAGGGGAGCGCTAAAGCCAAGGAATGGGAATCACAGAGACACAGACTTTGGCTTGGTATAAATAATTTTATAACAATCAGACATGTTTATTTCAGTTTGCAGTAACTTGAGCTGCTCAATAAAAAGGAAGGATGACTACTCGGTGGAAGATTTTACACATTTACAATTCAACACAGGCCACGGAGAGGAAAAAATATAGATTGATAGATAGATAGATAGATAGAGACATGTATATGTACAGATATATAGAGAGAGGAACGGAAGTGCCTCCTAAGGAGAGTGTATCTTGTTTTGTAGAAGACTTTTTGGCCTTCTGAAAGCTTTTATGGGTTAGCCTGTAGCTTGAGAGGAGCAGTAAGAAAGAGATGAATAGCTCCAGACTACAAAGTGAAAAGAACTTGAAATTCTTTTGAATAAGTCAGGAAGTAAGGAAAGAGGTAGAGAAATTAGGGAGAAAGAGACAGAACAGCCTCAGAGCAGACATGACCAGGTGCTTCCTATAGCAAAGAGGCCAGAGCAAAATCTCTGGTGGTTTGGTAGTAGAAAACATTAGAGACAGGGGTGTCTGTGATTCCGTGCTTAGTTTGTAGCGTTCCTGTGATGCAGCCATCCCTTCTCCTCTCCTCTCAAGTTTGGATTAAACACTATTGTCCACACAAAGTGACATATGAGAATGTTTTTACATTTTTATTTTATCTGTGGACACTGGGAAGGAGCTAGTTCTCAAAAAGAGATCACGATTAGGTCCAGATTTATGCAATTCAGAAGGAAAAAAAAAGACCTGAAGACCAGAGAGATTTTTCATAAACTAAGAAGGCTTATATGTGGACCTGATGATTTTCCAGGATTTCATAGCACTCTCAGAGAAAACTTTGGGTATTTCATTGCTTGAAATTGTGGAAAGTGGGCTGACTTGAAATAAATACAACTTTGATAGCTAACAGGAAATCCCAGTTGACAGCTGGTTTATATATAGTCCATCTGTTCTGCCTGTTACAGCCTTATTGGACCATATTAGCCCTAAACGATCCCTCTCCTCTCTGAACTCAATTCACTTAACATGCACCATGCAATAATTTGGGTTGCACTTTGCTGTCTGGAACACTCATTTAATTAAGGCTGTCCTGTTCGCATTTGCATGTGCTTGTATCATGCCTCAGGAAATATTTATAAACTGCCAAAAGGCGGGGTCTGTTTTAGAAAACATTTTGACTTCACACACCACCTACCTCCTGCCTTGTTCAAGTAGGCACTGAACAAATACTCGTTGAGTTGACGAACCTCTGTATGAAGCTAGAAACGTTGTTTATGGGCAGAGTAGATTAATACCCACAAAGGACCCAAACACTTCACTTCTTGTCTCAGAAGTCACTCACAATTATGCCTAAGTGAAAAATTATTTGGCAATGTAAATTTTTTTTAAAAAATAGGATTGCATTAACATGTAGGATTTTCAGGCAGAAAAACTATGTAATTCTGAATATATTTTTCTCTATTCAAAGTTAAAATTAACTGGTAGATATCCATTCATCACAGTTTGCTAACACCTCCCTCCCCAGTGTTAATATGAAGATTAGTCAGATCATACACATAAGTAGTTAGCATGTTGCTACATTCTCTGGACTCCAAATATGTTAATGGTTGTTATTCAATAATGTGCCATTCTTACAATTAAAACACATATATTACAAGTTATTATTCAATTCATACATCAATTTTGAAATATCCTGTGGAATATAATCTAGCAACCATTTAAAAGTTAAAAAGTGCTAAAATTTCAGAAATTACATGTTAATTTTATGAAAACCAGTATCTAAATAAATGTCATGTCATTATTTGCTCATAATGTAGTGATTAGAAGCACAGACTTCAATTCTGAGAGATGTATATTCAAGTTTTTAATTGGACCACCTACAAGCTCTACAACCTCCAGAACATCATTTAACCTGTTTATTCACTCATCTCCCATAAATGTGACTAAATACATCATCTGCTTCATAGTTTCTTGTGAAGGTTAAATGACATAGTATGTGTAAAGCATGTAGCTAATATAGCATTTAGTAGGCACTCAGAAAAGAGCAGTTGTTATGATTTTATTGACAGTAATTAATAATGACATTTTTATAATAATTACAAACATATCAGGTTTCTCAGTTTAATCTAATAGGAAAATATTGTAGAGAAATGTGAAGGAAATTAAAGATAATACTGAATTCAAAATTAAATCTGATAATATAAAAAGCCAGGAATCACTAAATACTTCCAAGGTCAAGGTTTAAGGTTTTCTGCAGAGGTTGATATCTAACCACCAACATCCCTAATAAAAGAGGAAAGCATTTAAAAGTTTGTTGCATGCTTTCCCCAGAGGTAGTAAAATTAATTAGGGAGATGTGCAGGCTGTTGATTCATTTGATTATATGTTTCTACCTAAAGTGCAAAATTTCCCTGCTAGGTCTGTTGCCTAAAGGAGTTTTGGTTGATTCATCACCTCTTTCACTCAGAGGGTTGATCATTGTAAATGACTTTATTGACCCGTGGCTTGGCTCAGCATCATATGCTCCAGTGAACCAAGCAATAAACAGCTGCTAAGTGCAGGTGAGACGTCATCATGGAAAATTCAAGGACTGAATCAGCAGTTCTTTCTGTCATCAAGCTCCCGAGCTGTCACAGATTTTTGAATTTCTTGTTTGACAGGCATGATTTTTAAAGGGACTTGCCCTAGAATAATATATTATCCTATGGACTTTCATGACTTTTACATAGTCATAGAGGACACTATTTTCAGCATCCATTTTCCAAATTCCTGGATCCATAGCCATAGTTATACTACATTTTTAATGGTTTATTAGGTGTCAGTGGAAATCTCAAGTTAAATACAATTTGATAAAATAACATATAATATTGAAGAGTTGAAATAACATTTTAGAAATCATCTGATGACTTTAAACACTGCAAAAAGAAAGAAAACAAATATCTATTAAAAGAAAAGTCAAAGGTAATTCAATAGCTGAGAGATCCAGAGTAGAGATATCTCAGCTGCCACCAGCTCCTTTTCAACAAGTATCCTGGACAGATTCCCCCAGTTAGAAACAGCCTGATCTTCAGGACAACTCTTTTAGTTAAAGCAGATTTTTTAAAAATCTTAGACCTTTCCATTAGACTAAGTTTGGGATGGATTCAGTTTTATTGTGGTCAAAAGTATACAGTGAATGTTTTTCAAGTAGGTGAATGAATTGAAAAGTAAATTCTAAAATTATATTCAGTATAAAGAGAATTGAAAAAATAGCCACAGCTTGGGAGAAAATATTTACAAAAGACACATCTGATAAAGGATTGTTATCTAAACTATACAAAGAAGTGTTAAAAACTCAACAATTAGAAAACAACCTGATTAAAAAATGGGCCGAAGACTCGAACAGACACCTCACCAAAGAAGACACACAGATGGCAAATAAGCATATGTAAAGATGGTCCACGTCATATGTCATTATGGAATTGCAAATTAAAACAAGATACCACTACACACCTATTAGAAAGGCCAAAATCCAGAACACTGCAAATACCAAATGCTGGAAAGGCTCTGGAGCAACACACACTCTCATCTGTTGATGGGGGCAAAGCAGAAGGGGACAGCCACTTTGGAAGACAGTTTGGAGGGGTCTTATAAAACTAAACTACTCTTACCACACAATCCAGCAAATGAGCTGGAAACGTATGTTTACATATAAACCTGTACCGGGATGTTTATAGCAACTTTATTCATAATTCTCAACACTTGGAAAACACAGAGGTCCTTCAGTAGGTGAATGGATAAATAAATTGGGATATATCCAGAAAATGGAATTATTCAGTGCAGAAAGAAATGGACTACCAAGCTTTGAAAAGATAAGGAGGAATCTTCAATGCATACTGCTAAGTGAAAGAAGCCAATATGAAAAGGTTAACTACTATATGATTCCAACTTTGTGACATTTTTGAAAAGGCAAAACTATGGAGACCATAAAAAGATGAGCGGTTGCCATGAGTCGAGGGGAGGGAGGGGTGAATAGGTGGAGCAGAAAGGATTTAAATGGAAAAAATATCTATGTGTATATGTAGTAAAAGATAATTCCCTTAATCTAAGTAATTCCAGGTTCACAGTTGAACAAGATTATACATACAACTCATTTAGTCATTCTTATGTTGTAATATCTTCATTATTAATCTTTTCAGTTAACAAAAAGTCTAAAACAAAACAACTTCCTGCATTTTATACTTGAAAATATGAATTCTGATACTATGTTAACACTTATACCACAAGTCTCAAATCAAGTTGCCTCTTATACACACAAGGGGATGCAATGATTTTTACAACAATATGCAAAGGTTTTGTGATAAAAATTTAGGTGTTAGAAAATTAATAGAAGACATAGTCTTATAAAAACTAGATATATATAATACAAAAGAAAATAGGTGACCTACTTTGAACATTCACAAATCCGAAGGGTAAAGGAATTTGGTGGGAAATGATTTTTCACTCATAAGAGTTAATATTTGTAATAAACTTTTGAAAGGAGAAAGAGAAATTAGTATCAAGAGTTTTAAAATTGCTTGGGGACAAGAAGCAGGCATATAGCTATCATTTTTCAATAATGCCTGAGGAATCTTCCTAGGATCAGAGTGCGGGAATATTTGAGGAAACACTTTAGAGCAGCCTTATGTACCTCAGTTATTAAGTAAAATGTAAAACAGGGTTATTAATTAACATTTTAATAATATGAAATATATAGAGGAATGGTTACCAAGGATTCAGTCAACTCAGAATACTTTGTACAAAAATATTCAAAGGCATACTAGTACCATCTAATAAAAATAATACAATTAGGTTTAAATCATAGAATAACTAATTTGTTTAGTACTTCTCATTCTTTAATATGTCTGTAAACCACCTGGGGATATTGCTAAAATGCAGATACTAGTTCATTTGACTCTAGTGTATTTCTGCCATTTCTAACAAGCTCCTAGTTAATGTCAGTTCTACTGGTACATGGATCATACCTTGAGTAGGAAAAGTTTTTACCATAATCCACTAATTAACTTAGAATATTCTTTTTACAACACATGGAAAACATAATTCCAAAAGTGGCAAGAGATCTGAATTTACTCTGAGTTGATCATTAGTACAGGACTCTAGCATGAGAGCAAAAATGCATGTGACTCTACAACAACTAAACTATGTTTTTATTTTCCCAGTACCATCCAGTTGGAAAATAGGGGTCAGGGTAGAATGGGGAAAAGCACAGTGGTATCAGCAGGGAGTGTTTCTCAGGTTAAGTTTGTGACACCATATATATGAAGGTATCCTTTAAACACATTAACAGAGTCTAAAAGTTACAAGTTAAAATATTCTAGATGCACTTTTCCGTGTTTGATCAGCATTTTGGAGCACTGTTTTAATCTTTAACAGAATAGCTATGTTCTTTTATAATTTTTGCATGTATACATAGCCAGGTCTTGAATGTCTCTTTAATATTCCTCCATTTAATTATTGACAATAAGTTCAACTTTTAAAAAATAAACAAATAACATTGAAAAAGGAAACTATTTAAATGCTAGTGAATAGTTTTGTAATAAGTGTTCACTGGGTTTTAAGATCTCTTGCTTCTGCAGTTCAGATACCCAGTCACAAGCTTAAATTGAACAGCTGTTTGTGACAGAGCTAAAGTGTGCTTAGCATGCATAAAACACTAACTGATATGTTGAGGAAGTCCTACTGCTTTAGGCGACTCATTTATTTATATTAGATCTAGTACAGTAGTGGTCCCAACAGAACTCCTTAAACTCCTGTTATTAGCCAAAACAAAATGGAACCTAACTCAGGTTGCAATAGGAAATGAAAAAGCTAGTAGAGAGGTCTATATCCAATATGTTTGCCCCACATTCTCCAATTGGAGAAAGAACCCAGAGCACATGTATTCTATTATTATTAACATTTAAGATAACAACTTATAATTTTTGGGCAAATTAGATCATATTATCCCGTGAACTGAAAATATTTAAAGGCTTCTCCACGAAGTTTATATTCCTTAATGTCATATATAATATACTTTGGTAATCAGTTTGCCTATTTATCCAGGACCAATAAGCCCCTGCATCCTCATAAAGACCCTACCTCCCAACCAAGCTGGGCTACCTGCACTTTTCCCAACCTTCCACGGTCACTCTGAATATCCCCCCTTTCCCTCCAGTTCTTTCGGGCATTTTAATCACCATTTTAGAGACAACTGAAACATCAAGTTCTCTGGAACCCCTTTGGAGATTGAGTGAAAAAAAAAAAAAAAGTAACTGATTTCTTCTTTATTGTCTCACATTTTGCAAAGCATCTTGCATTAGAAAAATTTTTGTTTAGCCATTATTACATGCTATATTATGTTTGCCATTTTGAGGGGAGAAAATTCCCCCAAAATTTCACTTGCCTCTTCCCTACATAATATTGTCACTTTAAGGGTCAGAAATGTTGCCATCAGCAAATTAT
Organism: Eschrichtius robustus; assembly: GCF_028021215.1. NCBI lineage: Eukaryota > Metazoa > Chordata > Mammalia > Artiodactyla > Eschrichtiidae > Eschrichtius > Eschrichtius robustus. The sequence continues at coordinate 17,193,276 of NC_090825.1, forward strand.
TTTTATATTAAGTATACTTTCAGAAATCAGGGAAATAATGACAGAGTGTGTTAACATAACAACTGAGCCCACTGTGATTCAAACGTAGTTCACAATTTCATATATCATCTGACCACCATAATCTCTTACTTTGGTAGATCACCATGTATTTGGGGTCACCAGAAACTAGCAACACTACACAGCCAGAAAGTAACTTTCCAGGGATTGATATTTTCTACTCTTATTTGTATGGTCACCCTAGTAAGTGACCATAGGCTTTTTTGAAGCAGGTATGGAGGGAAATTTACAAAATATACTTGATACAGTGTGGCTGGTCTTTACTCAAGGGAGCCCACCATCCCTGTCAATCAAGCTGTTCCAGATATGTGAACTGGCCTTGTTTGGGGAACTGAGTGAGAGGCTAGGCTTCTCCATTGTGGAAATTTAAGTCACATTTCTGGATACAGACATAAAATGTGTTGTTGTTATCGTATACATCGAATACAGTTTTAGGAACAGCATGATCAACTGGCCAACAGCAAAGACCCCTGAAGGTAAAAATACCCTGATTAGTACTTTGTTGCTGCTGTTTGTTATGTGCATCATCTCAGCCTGGGCAGTTATCTCCTTGGCCTCTGTGACTCTGGATTCTCTCCATCTTATACACTACTATCAGGAAGCTCATCTCAATGGTGACAGATGAAGAATCAATGGTGACATCTCCCACTCTCATGTCTGAACTGCTGTGGCTAGTACCACGAAACTTTTTAAGTGGTACTTGAAATGTCTGGTATCCTCACCTCTTACTGATTTTTTTCACTGCCTTCATGAAGAGAGTATCCTCTAAGTCCTCTAGATGGGAGTGATGTGGAAGAAAGGAGGGAGCCAGCTTGCACATAATAAACCTGCTCTAACATTCCTCTCTCTCTAAGCTTTTGCAGTCTTTCTTTTATGTTATGATAAATAAGTTATGGCATTTCAACCTCCTTGAATTTAGGTCACCAGTCAACCTACCAAATAACTCTTAGTGCTACTTTCAGATGTGCAATCAAATCTATTAAGTATAGAATCCCTGTTAGGTACATTCATATCAATAAATCCAGCACAATCCACTGTTATATTTTGTCATTCTTTGTTTATTTTTCTTAGAATACAGTACCTGATGTAGTCCCTAGCTTTTTGCTGGTATCAATTAGCAAAATCTTGCAATTATTTTGAAGTGTAAGTTAGGTCCTCCTAGGTCAGATTTTCTATGTATCCTTTGAGAGAACATGCTGAACTCTAGAAAGCTCTGACTCTAATTATGGGTCAGGAGATAATAAGGGGGAGGTTGAATCTTAAGTAAACAACTTTTGCCTGGCAAGTCTATCAGGTGGATTATTGTGGGATCTTCAAGCAAGAGAAAGCTAGTCTCCTCAAACAGAAAAAGAAAGGCTTTTTTTTTTTTTTCTTTTTGCTAAAGAGAGAGGCGTAGAGAAACTCAAGAGTTTCATGTTTATCAGCTTAGATTAACAAACCCACTCAGAAGGCTTTAGAAGCTTCCTGATTTTCTTGCCATGTTATGAACTAATAATTTAAAGCCATGAGCTTTTTTGCATGGTATGTTTGTTTTGTTTGTTTATCTGTAAGCTCTCAAGTACTAAAACAAGTATTCCATCTTATACTCTTGTAATCACCACCAAATAGTGAAGATCAGTTACAACTTGGCTTCTGGAGCTTTGCTTCAGAAGGCCCTTCATCGTAAGTAAAGATGTTTGGTTATTTGGTAAGTCACAGCATGCTATAGGTTTCTAGTATCCTATTTACCATTAGCAAATAGTTCAGTATCATGCCATGGCCAAGGACATGATCAAACCAAATTCCTGGACCTAACATTGTTTTCCTACTCCATTACTATTTTCAACTCCTATGGTATCAACTTCTAGTATCAGCTCTCTATTTAGTCAGTACTGATTCAGGAGAACAGAAATCATAATAGCTATGTTAACAGGAAGTTAATACATTCCTTGGAAGACTGAAAATACAAGAAGAAAACAGTGAGTTAAGAAAGAGATAGTAAATGCTGGAAGCAGCTACCACCCTTAAGGCTGGGGGAACAAAGGAGAATTTCTTGGTTCTTTTTCTGTGATCTTTCAGATTCAAATAAATGCTTTTTAAAAAGTGATATGAACAAACCTTTAATTTACACTCTCTGTCTTAAAGTATTTTTCCTACCTTTTTAAAAAAAAAAAAACAAAGGACTTTGAAATATTTTGTTTTCTCAAGGACAACTATTTATTAAAGATATAAGAACCTAAAAGATGGAGAAGGGGCCCTCCGGGGTGAGTGGAAGGGGTCTGCGTGCCTGGTTCCTGGTCCCCCACTGGGAGGGTCACAGTGAAACCAGGTCTGTGAGAACGGGAAGCAGCAGGAAACAGGAAGCAAATGCTGGTTGAGTCAACGGCCAGACTGAGGTGAAGAGCAGTGTGAGGTAAAGCTGACAAAGGCAGCAAACAGAAAGGGAAGGAAGACATTTTCTTGCCTTTTCCTGCCTTCCAACTCCCTCTAGTACCTCCTTAGCGAACCTGATGGGAAGCAAAGCTGGAAAAGAAAAAATGTTGTTTCAACAGCCTCTACCTCCACATTGGAGGACAGGGCTGGGGGGGTCACATCTGAGGCTATAAGAACAATAGTTTCATTACTGACATGATTTTATTCCTTGTCTTCCACATGGGGAACCCCTAATATATTCTTTATTCATCTTTATAGCCACTCGAATAGTTAAGAATAAATTTTTATGCCTATTAGCATCCCAACAATGTTTCTTGAATGACTGAATGAATGATAGTAAGAAGGCATTTTAAATCCATTTTCAAGCACGGTAGATTCAGAAGCATTTAATGTATATCAATCCTGCTGTTGTTTTTATGCCTGTGATTATGGTAGTCACTCTTCTAAGCTTTTTACCCATATGATTTTTATTGAACCCTTGGATCATCTCTATAAGGTTAATAGTATTATCTTCCTTGTTATAAAGCTGATGAAACTCAGGCTTACAGATATTCAAAACAAAACAAAAAAGCCACAGAAAAACATTTCTCAAGTCTGTGGAGTAAGAGAGGCAATAATATAAACGTAGTGTTTTTAAAATGTGCTTCAGAGATGGAAAGACCTGAATTTGAAATTCAGCTCGTTTCTCTTTTTCCTTCTATCAGATGAATTTCAAAATTGGCCTTCAGAAATTTGTTCTGAAAAAAACCTCTAGTGTTCTTTCTTGGCGGTGATTTTGTTGCTTTCAGTCAAAGTGTTCTGTCCTCAGCAGATTTAAGGAACAGTTTATCAAGGAGTATTCTTGGCAAAGAATTGGTGAGTTCTCTAGTTGCAAACCAAGAAGTTAAAAAGTTATATTGATTTATGACAGAAGCATTTGATGACTAGATGGTAGAAATGATACCCTGAGTACCTCTACCAGCCAACAACTAAACTTTATGAAAAAGAACATTAAAATCACATATAAATTATTAAATGAATGTCAGAAAAGCGCATTTCAGAATATAAGTTAATTTACAAGAAGTAAATATGCCAAGACACATATCCACACACAGAGAAGACAATGGCATTTTAAATACTTTTTCCTATCTGTTCTTTTGCCGGACCTGTAAACATCTTCAGAGACCAGCATTTTTTTATGTTTCAGATAGACCTTGATCTGTGCATTGTTTCAAGAGACCTTCCAAAATTTTATTAGCATGTTAACAAACTAGTTCAATTGCTTGGCTCTCCTTTCAATATATTTTAAATTAAAATCAATGCCCCAAAAGAGCATAAACAAATCTCTACATTGTACTCTCTGCCTTAGATTGCTTTCTTTCAGCAAATACCTTAAATTTTGTTTTCTGAGGGGTATCTAATAATACACACTGTATAATGACCCTATATTCATCCACAGAAGTTTTTATCTGTAAGAGACATATACACATTTGCGTAGCTACCATAATACAACTGCATGTTGTTCCAATGGGTAGACAGAAAAGCAGGAGCAGGGCAGCTAAGTGGTGTGAGTACAAGTTTTATAGGTACCTACCTTCATATAAGGATTAGCAGACGAGACATTTCCACCAACTGGAGTGCCCTTCTTCTTTTTAAATCAAAAGAAAAAGGGGAAAAAAGGCAAGGGTATTGGAGACATGACAAAATTTTCAAAAATCATTTACAAAGTTTATACTAATAAGAATTAATGTTTTGATATATTCCTTCAACAAATAAGCATTAATAAGTAGGATGAACATTGCACTTTAAGGACTGCAAAAAATAAATACAAAGGATTATCTTTCTTTTTCTTAATCATATAGTTTGCATAGAAGGATGTACTAAAGATACAATCAATGTATCTTTCTTAACAATGTATCTAGTTAACAATGCAAGGCCTTATGTGATTAATAGTAGAGGAATTCTTAATAAGGATTTATAGAAAGTTTGGTAATATTTGAATTAGTAGAGAATGTAAGGAAGGCAAATCAAATCAGGAAGACTATTCTAAGCACAAGTTGAAAGCTGAGAGAAAGTACTTTGGGGAAAGGGAAAATATAGCTGAGCTTGAGCTCAGAGTAATCACCAATGATATCAGAAACTGGTCAGGGCCAGATTATGAAAAATGTCAATCTGCCTGAGGATTTTCTTTTTCTCTCATAAGTAATATGAAGCCAGACATTTCTACCCACAGTAGAAATATGGCTAGAAGTAACAATATGGAAAGGCAAAGAAAGAAGAGGCTTGACAAAAAGAAATCAGATTGGATGCTGTTATAGTTGTTAGGTTTTTGACATACAACAAAGTCTAAGTGATGATAGCTACTAAATTTTATGGGTTTTTATGTCCCTTAATTCAATCACAGTGCTTGAAAAATAGAAAATGATCATTATCTGATTACTGAGAAATGCAGGATTGAATTATTTGATTGCTCTAATTTATGCACTCATTCCACCAGAGCCCTAAATTGTGAAGAGTGAGTGTGAGTTACAAATAATGCAGGACTCCCTCCTCACCAAACACACACCCTGTCCAATTGATTATGGACATGTTTCCTGAAGATCCATGATGTCCCTTGGACTTATTCTCAACATGGCACAAGCAGATTATTACCAATCAAAAGTATATGTAAAAAACAGCAATGAGATATAGTATATACCTATAAGAATGACTGAAATCCAAACCACTGACAACACCAAATTCTAGGGAGGATGTGGAGCAACAGGAACTCTCATTCATTGCTGATGGGAAAGCAAATGATACAGTCATTTTGGAAGATAGTTTGACAGCTTCTTTTAAAACTAAACACACTCTTATTATATGAATAAGAAATCACACGCACTGTTTTTACCCAATTAATTGAAAAGTTACATCCACACAAAAAAACCTTTCCCTGAATGTTTATGGCAACTTTAATCAGAATTTCCAAAACTTGGAAGCAACCAAGATGTCCCTCAGTAGATAAATGGATTAAAAAAAAAAAAAAATTCTGTGGTTGATCTATACAATGGAATATTGTTCAGCAATAAAAAGAAATGAGGTCAGGTTTCCAAAAGACATAAACACTTAAAATGCATATTGCTAAGTGAAATAAGACAATCTGAAAAGACTGCACACTGTATGATTCCAACTATATGACATTCTCATAAAGACAAAACTATGCAGACAGTAAAAAGATCAGAGGTTCAGAGGGAGGGAGGGAGGGAGACTATTTTAGGTGGAGCACAGGGAAACTTTAGGGCAGTGGAACTTTTGTTCATGTAACTCTATGGTGGATATATGTCATTATGCATCTGTCATAACCCATAGAATGTACAGTACAAAGACTGAACTCTAATGTAAACTATGGACTTTAGTTAATAATATCTTATCATTTATCATAACAAATGTATCTTGAAAATGTCAGATATTAATAACAGGAGAACTAGCCAGGTTGGGAGAGGAAACTAGTAGGGTAGCAGGGAGATGGAAGTGAGGGAGTATATGGGAAGTCTATGTCATTTCGTCTTATTTTTCAGTAAATGCAAACTAATCTAAAAATTTAACTATTTATTTAAAAAATGGATATCTTATAGATGTTTGAAACCCATTTGCCATGTCTGCTCTAAAATGCTACTTGTTATATACTATGTTTTGCTACTGGACCTTCTCCCACTTTCTTTTTCTGCCAATCACAGGTTAGAATGGATTACTTAACATGAGTGGTATTTGTATATCCTTTAGACAAGTAATAAAGCTCACTCTTATTTCTACCTATACCTTATCCATTCTATGAATTAATAAAATGTATAATACATTATCTTCCATTATTCTCAGTAACCCTGTGGTAAAATCTTATTTACAATTTAGGGTAACTGGAATTTGGTAAACAACAAGATTTAAGGATTCAGTTACAGGATTCAAGACACAGTTCTAATGGACATGCAACAATGCCCATTAGAAGAGAAACAACATGGATCAATCTAAGGTTATACGTAAGCAAGTTCTAATATAACATAGCTAGAGGTAATCATATTGGCCGTTTATGTGTGTGTACCAGTGGGGCGGTGGGGGGGATTTGAATACAATGTGGATAACTTATTAAAGTGGAAAATGGAAGCTATAGAACACAAATCACGTTGCATAGTAAAGGTGATTATATTTTTATGTTATTCAAACTCTGTAAAAACTATACCCGTATATCCACACAGATATTTTCACCCAATCATATACACACACAGTTTTACAAAAACAAACAGGCTCAGGAGTGATTTTATAGAAAAGTGCAATTCAGTTCATTGGTAATAGCAACAAAACAAGTATAGACAGATGCATGCTTTCTAATTATTTATATTATCTTTCTCAATCCATTAGATTAAACTCAATAGGAATAAGCTATCTTGTTTCCTTTGAAAGTTTAATATTAGGCCACCATATTAGTAGCTACCCGTACCAGGTACTGATTTTTCTACTCTTCACATCTCTATAGAGATTTGTCCTCATATCATGTGAGGTATAGAAAGTTACATTTCAGTGGTATTTTTACCTCTTTACCATTAAATAGAAAACATGAATATTTAACTTGCATTGTTATATTTATCTCTTAGTTCTGGGTAAAATTTTGCAATATAAAAAAAAAAATCAAGTACAGTCACTGCATTTTCATTTCTTTGTCTTATTTTCAAATTTAGCCCTTTTTTCTGTCTCCAACATTGCCCTACTTTAACATAAAAGACAACCTCTTTTTAGAAGAAAAAATTTAAATTTCTTAAAATATTTTTCATACTGATTACATTGAACTGTAGCATTAGGATTCCCACTCAAGTTTTATTACTCAATAATTCACATAAACAAAATATAATTTTGTGAGAAAGAACTGCATTAGACCATATACCAGCCTATTCCAGATATACTTGGAATGGTTACCACACAACTATGTATATTATACTAGTCGCATTCAAAATTCACTCCTTTCAAGGTATGCATATTTTCAGACAAAGAGTAAAACCCTTACATGTTTACTTTCAAAACACCAGTAAAGGAAATGACTGTACCATTTCCATCTTCCCATTTTATTTAAGCAACTACTCTTCTACCCTAATAAGTTAATGAACGTTCAATAAAGGATTGCAATTCCATGATTCATTGCCCAGAATCCCTCCCCTTCCCTCACTTCCCAAAATAAATATCTCTCAGAAAGTGGATGTCACTTCTTTCTCATTCCCTGGAGTTGCCATCATGGGATGAAAAGCCCAGACCTACTAAATAGATTACTTTTGCACAGAGACATCATTAAGTGTTGACTAATCCCCAAATAAGACCTGCAGTCAGGGGACATCTTTAGCTGTTTTGGAGATGGAGGAATGTGTTTCCATCTATCAGGAAAGTCTGCAGTGTAATTCAACATGCATGGCTTCAGAAGTGATACAGGAAACACACTTCCCCCCCATAATCAGCCCTTGCATCACCCTCTGTGTATATGTATGAAACTTTCATACAGTATGATGAAGAATTTGGGGGGGGGGGCGGATATTTAAAAATAGAGTTCCTATCTGTATTTGGACACGTGTATGGACAGTGACACCATCCTATTATTTTCAATTCTTCCATGTCTATTTTTGTAGAGAACAAGTAATATTCTCTTAGCTGCCTGCTGTTCTCTTCTCCTGAAAGCAAACTGCATGTAAGCCCAGAGTCACTCATTCTGTCTATGTGGTTCACAGATATTTGCAGACAATTGTAAAAGAAGTGTCTTCCCTTTAGTTTTTTCCTTATTTGAACATTTCAGATGCTAGTGGCATAACATATAATCTTTATATTTGCTTAAAATCAGTCACTTTAATATTTGAAGCCTCTGTTATTTTCAAAAATTAAACCTCTTATATACAAGAATATTTGAAAGAGAAAAAATTTAGAAAGCATAAGATAAATTCACTTTCCTGTGAAAATAAAGAATTCTTATTGATCTGAAATGTTTCTTTTTGTGGGGAATAGGAGACACCTACTTCAAGCAGCACTCAACATTTTAAAAACAGGGAAACACTTTAAGAAAGCAGTAGAACCTCTCACAGTGGTTTGCTGAGTATAACATAGGAAGAAAGAGCCCCCTAACGGTTCAGATATCTATAAAAACAGAATAGGTTGTACTTTCTCAGTTCTTGTTGGTTCACTATGGCTGGAAGACATCTGATACTATGGAAATGAATGGAAAGTTGAATAAAATGTCAAATGGAGCCCTCTCAAAAATGCACAGAAAAGTGAAGATTCCTAAGCTGAACTAAGTAAACTGCTGGATTTCAGACTCAGACTGTAGTTTATATACATGACTGCTAGGACATGTGTCTTCCTCAGTCATGTTTGCTGAGAAGCACTGATCAGGAATGCAGGAGCCATATTAATTACATACTTGGGAAGTGTGAAATATTTTTTAAAAAAATAACTTGCTTTTTTTCCCAATCATGATACCATTTCTATTAAGAATATGGGGAATCCCTCTTAGGAGTAACCACAGAATATGTAAGATAACAAAAAGAGAGAGTCGAAGTAATACTGAGGGTAAGCTAAGAAGATGCCTAAGTACAAGAGGTACATGGATTAAGAAATTATTTTAAAAGTCTTTTTAAAGGAAAAATATGCCTATTCATGGGAAAAAATTAAGTATGGAGATTTACATCTGTCCATGCTAAAGTATTAATTGTCTCATAAAATCATACAATGCAATTAAGAATTAGTTTTGTTTACTGTGTATACCTCAATAGAACCCATAAATAACTGCTATAAGGAAAATGTACTGTATAAATAGCTCTGACACTAATATTGTTGCAACAAAAGTTACGGAATTTTAAATAATTTTGTGTATTAAATATAGAAATTACCAAATTCGCTAAAACTTAAGTATATCCTTTGTTGAAATCTCATATTATTTGCATAAACAATAAAATGGAAGGATTAAAACACTATTTTGGATAATTTGCACAAAAAGTTAGCATAATATAATACACAAAGCAATAATTAAACAAGATTAAAACTGATTTAAGACAAATGCTGTATGTGGATTCGATACAACAGTACTAATATATACATAAATGTATGGTCTACAGTGCCTGCCACTTTCCTCAGTCCATAGTTTGGCATTAGTTTCTCAAACATAATACCCAAAAAAGGTGTATATTCTTTTCAAATGACTCAATTCAAAGTTTAAAAATCCAGTATTCTCTAATCCACATTTCTATTCCTTTTGTCAAACTGCAGTTCAAAAAATGTATAACAATGATACAATCATTCCCTTCTGGTATAGCTATTATATATAGAAATATCTAGGTAGCTATAATATTTAATTACAAAACATGAAAATATTATTTCACATTTGGAAGACAAAATAGATATCATGAAAAGTTGTGCTCTTCAAATATGTAGTTATGTTTAAAATACAAGACAGGGTGAAACACATAAAAATACTGGCGTTCAGAGTATGTAATACGCAGAACTTCAGCTACATTGGCTCCCAAGAGTGTTGGCCATCACATTCTCATTTGAAACATTGTATAACACATTAAAAAGTCTTGCGGACTTATCACAGATGGAACCTTGGTTCCAATTAGAGGAGTGACTCAGCGAACTTCACTTGAAAGGACAATCAGAACAGCTCTTGGGATAAAATATCTCACTTCTTTGATCCAAAAGCAAATAAACCGCCATCAGAAAAACCTCACAAACCATTTTAATTCTAGAAAGGATGAAATAAATCCTTTTTGTCTCATAGTACAATGCCGTCTCTTTAGCAGTTGACATTTGTGACCTATAAACCTAAGGTTAACCAACTACATCAGCACTGCATTGTCCCAGCCCGTTATTCCTATTCCACCCTATCACTTTCCTTACAATCATGAAAACAAATCCCCATTCCCAGCAGAGACTTTAATATGTGCAACGTTCCTATATATATTCCCAGGCACTTTACCAGCACATACCATCACTGACACTTAAATCATTAATTGAGGGAACGGAGGGAACTGCAGCTCTGAGCACTAGCTACACATCTCCAGAGTCATATTTCTTGGCCTTAGCTCTGTACTTAAGGCCAAACGCTAGTTATCAATAACTTAGCCATAATAAGATGGCAGTCTAATGTCACGTCATTTAAGACACATGATGTTTATGTTGAAGAGTTAAGACTGCAATCAAAAGACATTTAGGGGAAAAAAAAAATCACCACTGACAATCACTGAAAAGCACCTAGTAGCTTCTATGTCTGCATGAAATGTAATAGTAGACATTTAATTCAGTAATGGTCCTTTCAGGCTTTGCTATTATTTTTCAAAGTTGTTTAACAGCTAAGAACCATATATGTGAACATATTTCAAGGTTGTCACCAGAAATGCTCTTTTTAGTGTGGACTTTCTCTTCTTCATGCAGACTATCTGCTCATAAACTTATAATCTAGTGATCTTATAAAACCAACAAAAAACTTATATGTACCTGGAGATAAAATAGCACACATATTCACATAAATATGCATTAACACATTTCTAAATCCACGTGCCTGTGTATTGTATTAACTTTAATACATCACTGCAAACTCAGTTTTTAAAGCATGCAGAGTTCTGCTATATTTTATCGTGTAGGACTAAAAAGACAACCAGATATAACAATTTAATTTTCTTACCTGGAACAGGAAACTGTTTCTGTTCAATTCTGGAACAAAGTGGGGCTGGAAAGGGGACTTGACTGGGGTTTTCTTTCCAAAATCCTCTTTGATGAAGCAGGAGCGGGTGAACAAATCCAAGGTGAAGTCTGTTATTCCTTGCCGGGGCTCGGAGCTGATATCCTCTTGCAAAAGAAAAGGCACCTCAGAAAGTTGTTGACCGAGGGAGCTGTGGAGCCAGGCGAGGGGCACCAGCGGTCACCCAGGGATGCGACGGAACGCGCCCCGCTGCCCTCCCCCGCCCCGAACCCTGCGTTCCCCTCTCTCTCCTTCTCACCCTGACGCTCACTCCGCTCTGAGTCTCGGCTCTCGCGCTGCTGCTGTATAATCAATCTAGCCCGTCTGAAGCTAATAGTCCTCTATTTAACCAGCCAATCGATAGGAAGGATTCCACTTCTAGTCCCAAGAGTCTTTTTCCAAGTGTGGTACAAACAGGAAGAGTTTTGCCAGCGGTTGAGCCAAGTCGTTTTCATTAATTTATCTCCCGGTAGAGACAGGGCTAGAGAGCGCAGAGGCTCAGAGCAACCTTAGTCTGATGGCAGATGTTTTGCATTTTAAAAATGTACCTCTTCTTATCCAGCTGATACTAATTTATAATTACACACCTGCTATCCATCATCATTTAGGAATTACTACAGAGTTGCATATGTGATTTTTCAAAAGCTTTCTAACTCAAATATATGAGGAAAAAATAGAGGAACAAAATTACACACACTGACAACTTTTTTTTTTCTGGAAACGACAGTGCCGTTAGGAGCCTATATGGCTTGGATCAATTAAAGAATACCTCATTATACTGACGGATGTTAAAAGTTATTCATTTTATTCTAGGAAAATAATGATCTATAGTGTTTCTTTTTCTCAAAAGGAAAGAGAAGCGATGTTTGTAGATTTTATTGAACTAGAGCCTGCGTCAGCCTGTGTAAAATGTTTTTCAATTTTATAGCATAAATCTACAAAAGGATCCCTCCGAATGTATCAGAGCATTTCACAGCTGATTCATCCCTTCAAGGTTAAGAAGATTTTCTTCTTAAAGTGACACATTCACTGCTCATCTGCCGTAACTGACCTTAATAAAGAATCACAAAGTGAACCACTGAAGACTAGACTGACTTTTTATTCCCCAAATACTTCCAAGGGGGAAAAAACCATAAAAATAAAACGAGCATTTGGGTTCAACTTAGTCTTGGTTCGAAAAGTTGCCCCAGCACACAGAAAGCAAGGAGAGACCTAAGAAAGAGCCAGCCACTCCGGCTGGGCAGGGGGCAGGTTTAACAAACAGGAGGACTTAATACCAGGCTTCTCTTGGTGGCTGCAGAACCGGGAGATCTCTGTACCCGCCCACAAGATTCTTAAGAATTTACATAGAGGCCTGAACTGGGTTCATGAAGACCATCCAGATGGTCTCAACAGTGCATTTCTCTCTCAATGCTGTGTTCTTGAAAATGGCTCCCACTATGAAAATGTTGGGCAGAACATACATTCCGAGGACGCGAGCGGTGATGAGCCCTTTTTTTCCCCCGGGGTCCAGATCTCTCGGGTTCAACCAGCAGTCACGTCCTCTGGATGACCTCCTGCAACACTTAGCCAAACCCTAGAAATGCCGTCTCTTTTCATTTCTAATTAGGAGGTTGTTGCTTACCTCAACTTCACACCGCTTGGTCAACCAACCTTTTAGTTACTTTTTCTTGGTAATAATACATTAGTGCTCTCATTAAAGTAAATTGTATAGGAATGGTTAACTACACCACAATTCTCAGCTGGAATTCAAATCCAGTCCCTAGTCCTTGTAGCTACAACTTTCAACATCCTATAATACAAATTAAAGTTTGGAACATTTGCTAAAGTATCTTGTAAATGAAGACCAAAAAGGCCGTAAGATATGTATGGTCATGCAGTTACACTCAGTTAAAGTTCAAATTTTAAAGTGTTGTAACATTTATTAGAGGCAAACTTCCTTGATTTAATTGACTCAGTTCAGCAAATATTTATTGAGCAACTCTTTGTATTAGGCCTTGTACCCTCAGTAATGAAAAGTAATTAAGTAAAGGAGAGAACAAGCTTCTTTGTATTCTTGGTGTTTTCAGTGCACTTAGTAGGAGTAGTCAATCTTCTAGGAGTTAACAAGCTGGCGGGGAGATAAGAAATCCTCAGGTAAACGGAATACAAGGGAGAGCAATTCATGCCTTCTTTACTAGTAGTTCAGAGGGCAACAAGTACTCAAAAGCAAGATCATCTCTCCTCTAGGAAAACAGAAAGACCCTATAAAAAACATGGCATTTGCAATTATTCTTATTAAAGAAAATAAAAAAGATTTTACAGGCAGAAGAAAAAAATGACAGAGGGGAGAGCAATAACATAAGCAAAACCACAGGGTCAAAGGAAGCAGGAGATGGGGGAGGGGAGTTGGAGGAAGAGCTAAGTGGGAAGGTGGCTGGAACACATACAGCTTAGAAGGTATAAATATACCTAGAAGGGGATGATGTGAAGGATCTTGGATGCTAGGCTGAGAGCAACTGGATTATTGGGAGCCTTTCAAAAAATTTTTTTTTTAGCAGAAAGGTGATATAATTTGAACTGTGCTTTGGGAACTGTTGCCGAAATTCGGCCTCTGTACACCGGTGCCAGATTAAATCTCGGAGACAGAGTTTTGGGTGAAGTAGAAATAAATAGCTTTATTGCTTTGCCAGGCAAAGCAGGGCCACAGTGGGCTAATGCCTTCAAGACTGTGTGTCCCACCCCGGAGGGGGTAGTGAGGAGACTTATAGTGCTCAAGGAGCAGGGCATGATCAGCTGGTGGACATTCTTCTGATTGGTTGGTGGTGCGGTAATTGGGAGTCAATATCATCAACCTTCTGGTTCCAACCGGTTTGGGGTCTACCTGCTTGTGGGCAGCATGCAGTTAACTTCTTCCACCTGCTGGGGTTTTCAGTATCTGCAAAACAGCTCAAAGGACATGGCTCAGAACATTATCTATAGCCCTTGAAGAAGAACTAAATGTCCTTGACTTTGTTTAATGGCTAAAGTGTTATTATTTTGTCTTGCTTGACTGTTTTCCTTTCTTTCTGCATTTTCTCACTTCTCTGATTAAATTTATTCTTTGACTAAAGTTTTTCTACAGACAAAAGGCAAGCAAGGCTGGGGTCTATTCTGGGAATGCCTCATAGGGTCCTGCTCGGGTACAGAACCTCAATCAAACAGAAGGTCGTAGGTTGCATTGGAATGAGACCTTGGTGAGAACAAGGAAGCACTAGGGACCATGGCCAAGGTCTCCCTCAGGAGTAATGGAGGGAGAACCAGTGTGCTCATGGTGGGAATGGGCAGAATGAACTAATACTGAGACACATTCTAAACTAGTGTCTCTACATGATGTCATAACCTACTGAGGAGAGGTGCAGCTTAGGAAGAATTTAAATATTCAGCTAAATGGATGACTAAAAGAAAAAGTGAATTATAAATGGCACACTTATTTCTTCTCATCTGTTGTTTAGTTCCTGTTATGGAATTCAGCCTTCCTTAATTATATATTATTTTTTTGTTACATGAAATTTCCTACAACAATGTAGGCTCCAATGAAAAGAATTGATTTTTTCCAACACTTCTTCCCTCACATTTGTCAGAATTGTTCCTGACATATATTAGTTGTTCAGTAAATGATAGTAAAATCATTGCCATTTTTGGAATGACTCATAACAAGCTCTGAGCTAATAATTCTGCAAACATTATCTCATTTAACACTCTATGAAATAGACATTATCCTATTTTATAGCTAAAGAAAGTAAAACTTGAAGGGGCTAAGTACCTTGTCCAATGAAATACAACTAGCATCTGTTGAATCTCAAAGCCCAAATTCTGAATAGTGTTGAATTTTTAGGAACCAGCAGTATTATAAAGGAAATTAGGGAATTCCCTGGCAGTCCAATGGTTAGGACTCCAAGCTTTCACTGCCCAGGGCCCGGGTTCAATCCCTGGTTGGGGAAATATGATCCCACAAGCCATGCAGCACAGCCAAGAAAAAAAAGAAAATAATGAGCTGAATACTGATTTGTGGGTCATATAATTGGAACAGGTGGAGGAGGCAAAAATAAATGAAATTAAAACAAGAGGGTCAAAGGGATGTATATGAAGGATAGGAAGCTAAAGATTTCAAGTTGAGTAATCATTAGACTCATGTACTGAGAGTAAAGAAGACTGTTAGGAGGCATTGGCAGGATGGCTAAGTGGCAAGTTGTTTGCGATAGAGATGGCTGCTGAGCTAAATGACAGTGGAGACTTTACTAAGAAGGTTGGCTGAGCCGCTCGGAGGGCCCAGCTGAACCTGCAAGCCATACGTTTCCAGTGGCATCAAGCTGTAAGATTGCATGGATATGCTGAGCTGTGCTCAGCAGCTTGGATGTCTGAGAGATTGAAAGGATCATAAGAAAGCAAAAATTTGGTTTCTTTTATGAGAAATTTGGCAGGAATGGGAAAAGAAAGGAATGAGAAGCAGAGAGGGAGGAAGAAGAGAGCATAATATCTTGCATAGTTTGAGTTGTTTTAATAATTGGTGGTAAAGAGTACATTTCTGTACCTAAGGTACAGTACTGGTTGAAAGAGACAACTTGAGAAAGCAAGTGAGAGAGAGAGATGCTTAATTTGTCAAGGTCACAATAGAAATGGAAATGTGAGGCCAAAAGCTTTCATGGGAGACTTAGTACTGCCAAACAAGAGGGGGTTATTTCTTGGAAGGCAAGAGTAAAGAGATGTGTTTTATACCAAACACTATTCTGCTGAATTAATTTATTTATTTCAAAAGTAATAACAAACACCTTACAGCTCCAAATAACCTACTAGGAGCTGGGGATTTAAATAGAAAGATAAGATTTCTTCTGTCTTCAAGTCGACTGATTTAATGAAAAGATATATATTTGTAATTACATAAAATGTATATAATTGTAATTATTAATGAGTAAGTTCTACAATCAAATTGTATGCATAGCACAAAGAATCATGGAAATGGAAAATCTAACAATATTGGAAGATGAGCATGCAGGTGTGGTAAACAGAATGAAAAATTATATGTCAGAAGATTTTAAAAGGAAGAAGAAAAAATCTTTTAATGAAAAATAAAAAGGGAAAGAATATTTGAGCTTAGTTTGGGGTTCACAAGTTTTTATAAACAGAAAATAATGTGCTGAAGTGAGCATAAAGGAATGGTTATAAAGGTGGAAAGTGTTGATCAGCAATGACTTTGCTTCCATGTTAAGAAGAGATCAGGAGACAAAACAGTGATTTCAAGGTATATTTTATTTCTAATATTATATTGTTTCCCTATAATCTTATAAAAACATTGAAGAAATAAAATCATGAAAATGGTATTATTGTACATTGGAAAGAATCCTTATAGAATGAAGTACTTTTGGAAAGAATGATGTTTTGGAAATAATAATAGTATTAATACTACTACTAATAATGTTTTAGAAAGAATATTCAGTGGCAACAAGATAAGGGGAGATTTTACAGAGGAACTAGCTGTGGGAATAGAGATGAGGGAAAAAGTTTGAGCAGTCTTTAGGTGATAAAATGTGCAGGGCTTTATGAATCCTGAATGTTGGTTCAGGGTTAAGACAAAGATTAATTATGGGTCTATTTTGATGTTGAGTGAGGATAGGGGCAGAAAGGTATATTTTGGTTTTGGAAATGATGATGTTGATATTTATGGTGGATGAATAGGTGTAGAGTCCAGCAAGTATTTAGTAACTGGGTTTCTGATACTTAGGACAGTTATTTAAACAGAAGATATAGATATACATGATCATTTATCTTATTCCAGAGAATCAAGAAAGAACATCTAGAATAAAGAGATTAAAGGCAGAAACATGGAGAACCCTGACATTTGAAAAGCAATCCATAGAGATAAACCATTGAATGACACTGAGAATTGGCATGAGAAATCCAGAAATCAGAGGTTTAAAGAAACCACAGTGAAAAATGTATCAGGCATTTACTGTTACTTTAAAAGGAGCAGTTTTATGTTTGTACTGTGGTCCATTAGGATCAATTACAGTAATGGAGGCGACTAGTGAATGAAACATATATAAAAGAACCAGCTCTTTGATTCTTTCCATTTTTCAACAACTGGTTATTTTCTCACATGTGTTTACTATTCTTTGGATAACTTTATATTGAGTAACTCTACATGCAAAAATCAATGCTAGACATAATGTAGAATGCAAAGCTGACATCAACAATGTCCTAGAACTTAAAGAGCAAATATTATAACATGAAAATGAGATAATCATTTCCTATATAAGAGATAAACAGAATTCTGTATACATAGATAAGCTTTTTAAACAGTCGATTAGAATGTTGAAAGGATTCAGTCTGTATTGAATCCAACAGGTATTTAATAATTAGAAATTACACCAAATGCAGAGAAGCAGGAATTTAATCCTTTGAATTTGAATTTTTGACAGTTCATAAAATGTTTAATCTTTGGAATTTTGACAAGTACTTGTTTTATTAGCTACTATGTACTAGTATATTTAAAAGGAATTCATTGCAGGTTTTATAATGTGTTTACATACTAATCCTCAAACATTATCAATACAACTATTTTATTTTTAAAATTTGCTCCTTCACCTTTGAAATATGATTTGTGCACATCAAACATTAATCTTTGAAGAAAGATTTTCTTGACTAGATACTTTATCAGAAAATGTCTATACAATGAAAAGCTAAGTTAATAAGTAAATAGATTCCTTTGCTGTTGATAAACCATCATTTTCACTTTCATATTAATATTTTTATTTTATTAAACTCTAGTAGTACATAATATCGCTACCACTCATATTGTTTGGTATTAACTATTACCTATTCCTATAAGTTTACTTGTTCTCATATATGTTTTAGCTCTCTGAAAAAACTGTAAGCAATTTTTAAGCAAAAATTATATTTCACATTTTTCTTCTATAATAACCAATAAGCAGTTTTGAATTATTGAATTATTCAATTATTTTAAATTATGAGATATTATGTCGGTATTGTGAAGAATATCATTACTTTAAGATATGAATACATAATTATTTTCAAGAACTATCTAGTTTTAGGACAGATCTTGCTTTAAGGTGAGCTCTTCTGAGTATATCATGAATGAGCTAGGGTTACCCAAGGAGAGATAGGTAAATAATGGTAAGTAAGAAATGAGTGGGATTTTGAAGGTGTGGTTAGGTGAGGAGTAGAGAAGATAAAAGGGGTTGGGTGGAACAACACGGCATCAGAGACCTGCTGGAAAGAGGAGCTGGGTTAAAGTAATTCATAATAGCAGAGTTGGCTGAAGCAAAATTTAATCACACAACTCTCCTCCAATACAGCAAAATACCAGAGGAATCTCTACAATACAAACATGTGTGGTATGCATAGTGATTGAGACTTTGATTCAATTCTAGGTCCGCTGAGGGAAGGGGAATTCTCAGAATACAAGTTGAAATAGAGATGAGATATTTATTGGAAACAGGAAATAAAAATAAAGGCTATCCAAGAGAATTTAACTAGGAATTCACAAAACACTGAGCAGCCATTGAATTTTTCTTAGTTGTGGGATAGATTAGAGCCAAATTTATTTAAAACTCCAAAGTGTCCATGACAACAGCTGAAATACAGGTAACTGTGGAACTCACACTCACCACTCTTTTCACAGTCCTTTTCCAGGTCTCCCTGTGTTATAGAGTCCTGAAATCTAAAATCTGCTTTTTTTAGGCTTGCTTTCTCATAAGTCATTGGTGTGTGTCTTTGTATCTGCCAATCAAATGTATCATCATGAGACTTGAAAGTGGAAATGAGCAAAGTGAGATGGTTATTGACTACAGCTATCTGCTAGTAAGCATGGCAGTGAGTGCATCTGTTTGGGCTGGCGGTGGGGCAAGGTGGGTAAGAGACAGCAGAAGCAGAATTCTTGGGTCTGTTGCCTATTGTTTTAGGTGACAAGTGATGTACAGTGGTGTTTCCATTAGAAGAATGTCTGCGTATGGCTGTTCATCAACTTTTCTCGATTTCCTACCCTGAATATGTAGTTTCTGAGTGTGTAGAATCCCAGCCTGGTTCTCTCCTCTCCTGGTGAATCTGTGACAAAAATAACATCCTTAATAAATTCCTAACTGCTAGAATAGTCAGACTGGTTCTATTACCTGCAACTAAGAATCCTATAGGAATAAATATATATGAAAATGTATCATAATAAACCACAGTATAAGTGTTTTCTGGTGTAATTTGAAATAGGAAGTAAGTATGGCATTTTGAATGCCATGAATTCTGGTGTAATATCAAAATGCCATTTACCAAACATCTTCCTAACTCCCTGAGTTACTCCCCCACTACACAATGTCAAAAACCATCTGACCCAATTGAATAAGAAAAACGCCCAAAGCCTCTGTAATGGAATATGGCATTTTTAGCAAAATTTCAGAGATTTTCAGTATATGAAAACTAAAAAGGAAAAAAGAAGCGGGTTTTCCATTCCCAGGGCTTTCCTTCTATAAGAATCAGTTGGGAAAGTAAGAGATAGTATATGATTACAAAAGGCCTGTTAAATGTTTCAGTATAGGGCACACAATAACAGTTTCCCCAAAACATAATTGTTAAGCTTTGGTTGTAGGAAAGGGGGGAAAGTTGGCCATAAAAATCTCTTTACATTAGGAATTATGTAAACTCTTAACTATTCTAGATTCAAATAGGGAGCTGAAATGAAACAGAGAATCAGATAGGGAAACTCCTGCAAAGCAGAGGAAGATACGCCAGGTGTTCCTTCCATATAATGGCCTGAGCTCTGCCTAGAGTTTCTGTCTACACAGCTGTAGTCTAGGTATCAGATGGATGTGAACTGACACTACAAGAAAAGGTATGTACATCTGGGGGTGCTTACGGTGCTAAGAAGCATAGTGCTGTTAGACCAGATTATTCCACAGGGGAGCATTGTATAAAGGCTGCAGCTAGCACCAGCTTGAATCGCAGCTGAAGCACCTGGTTATTGGTTTGCATATGTTTTTCAGTGAGTTGTTCTGTGCATTGCTCATCTTCAGTTGCATTGCTTCTTTCTCTGTAGTCTGTGTTTTTATCGAATTGCTTCATCACTGCTCTTCCTGTTCTGGTCTTTCTGCTCCCAGAAGAAAGAAACATCTTGATGTTGAAATAGATTGATTTGTAGCATTGTACACAGGTAATAGAAAGATCACAGGCTTCAGTGAGACTGTTAAATATCTATGGGAATGCTTATTGACTGCGTGTCATTATATATAAAAAAAGAGAGTATCATGTTGTTATCTTATAGAAAAATGGATAATCGTTCCCCAAAAGGACATGTTTACTCAGATTTTTTTTTTAGTTTAGTTTGCTTTCTGGAGAAGATTACAGTAATTCTGCAGTGAAAAGGTTTTTCTACCACGGGAAGTATCCTGCTTTGAAATAAATAATGGTGCTGCCTATCTAATCTAATAAATAGTTATGAAGTTTTACAGAACTTAGAGCTGATGTTTCCATTGCCATCATATTCATTTTATTAAGAATCCTTTCAAATACACTCTAAGAGTTTACTCTATATTCCTATTTTCTCTTGAATTATACATAGAGAGGAAAAAAATCACAAGCTTTCAAGATGTAAAATGGGAAAAATAAACTAGAAGTTTAAAGTGATGGTTGGGAGGTGCGAGCGAAAAGAAAGCAAGGAGAAAAATCAATACTATCACAGGAAAGAGAAAGTATCAGTGATATGAACAAGGCTGTCTATCAAACTGTAAAGAAAACAAGAAGTCCAGTGAATTTAGGGAAGTAATATTCTAGGGTTGCTAGGGAAAGAGCCCGAGGAGAAAGATGCACTGAGAGAACCCTGGGGCAAGTCTCTTGTAAACTCATCTCTAAGAAACAGACCAAGAAACTCTCAAAAATGTGGGCTCCCTGTGAACTGCTATTATGTATGCATGTATGTATGTATGCATGTATGTGTATATACATGTATATATATTCATACATACATACGTATGTATATGCATACTATATATACACACACACAGAGAAATGGAGTGAATTACGATTTTAAGTGCTTCATTTAAATGGGATAAAAACAAGATGCAATTAAAAATAGAAATGTCATTGTCAACAGTTTTAAAGCTGCAGAGGTTGGTGTTAAAACCTATGAATGGTAGAAACAAAGAGCAGTGGATACGTACACCTGCCTGTAACCAATACTTATACCGTGAAGATACTTTTAGGAGACAATAAAATGTGACTAGCTTGTGAATTAGTTCTAGAAGAGGTCAAAACGTTCTCTCACTTGGACTTAAAATCCGTGGGTTAAGATTGTGTATCATGATGGATGCTTGTCCTACCAGAGGCTCTGGGGAGGTGGTCAACAAATTTAACAATCTTAAAATAAAGGAAATAAGAAAAAAATAAAGTTGACCAAGTCCAAGGAATGAAATTAACCAACCAGCCAACAAACAAATAGACAAAAGAAACCAAATAAATAAATGGACATTTATGGTGCACAGAAGACTTTGTCCACAAGTTAGAATTGCTTAGGATTAAGGGCCGTTTATTAGCTAAGAATAATAATGGAAATTGAGAGAGATATAAAATTGCTCACTAGAAATTTGAGCCATAATTGTCAAAACATTTTGTTTGCATAACTCTTTGGGAAAAGAAGTGAGGAATTACAGCTGAGGAATAAAATTATATTTTTAATTAAGGATATTTTTCATAGACATCTCTCCACTTTTCAATTTTTTTACCTCTGATAATCTGTGATAATTCAAAACGTATTTATACTTGAGTTTGGAATGTAGTAAGATTTTTAACTCAATTTAGTTAAGACATTTAAAGTAAATAAAATGGTAATATTAAAATATTTATTGAAAATAAATATTTTATATTTCATAAAAAGTAATTGATATTTCAAAATACAGTTTCTGTCACAGATGTCTTTAAATTTGTTGTCAGAAATCTGGGCTTCTAGGGAGTAAGAGGCCAGAGTATTTAAGTGTGTTGACATTGTTACCTCTGGCATATTGTAATGACGCCATCAATTTTATAATTATTTAAGTCATTTTCATTTTACTGTTCTATTTCAGTTAAAAAGGTATCACTCCACAGAGTACCCTTTCTATGAGTGCCCACCTACCAGACCAAAGTTAGCTTCTGATTTTATTGATATTATTGGACACTCCATATTTGTGAGATTATCTTGAATTTTATATAAAATTACCTGTAGGAGAAGCTGAGGAAACTACTGTGACCCAATTCTATGCTATTCCTAAAAATTAGAAATTGTCTTGTCAATTTATGAGTCCTTGCTCTATCCTTCTTGATAGAAAATGTCACAGAAAATAGCAGAAGTCATTAAGTTCCACATTTCACACACCCACATTTAAGAGCAGACACTGAGAACTCAGGGGGAAAAGAGGGAGACTGAGATGGTTGTGAGCTCCTTTTAATTGCTGAATGTGTGAGAGAGAGACAGAGAGAGAGAGAGAGTATGAATGACAGAGAATGAGAGTGAGATTGAGATTCCTAAGATTATAAAAATAAAAGAGAATTACACTGCTAGGATTATAATAATAAAAAAGAGACTGACATTATAAAAAATTTAAAGTAAAATTAGAAAATTGTTATGGTGGCTTATTCATAACATGACAATGAATTAACTCATAAATAAAGGAGAGTAGAGAAGAGCCTGTGCTCTCAAAAGGAGTGGAAACATCTGTAAGAGTCAGGGTTCTCCAGAAAAAAAGAGGGGAAAAAAAAATACACACACACACACACACACAAATGAATTGGGGATGGCTCAAAAGTTTGTAGGGGCTGGCAAGCCCAAAATTTGTAGGACGGACCAATAGGCTAAAAAGCTAGCAAGGAGTTTATACTGTAGTTTTGAGAGAAAAGTTTTCCTCTCCAGGAAATCTCAGTGTTTACTCTTAATCCCATCAACTGATTTCAAGAGGCCCACCTACATTACTGAATGTAATTCCTTTACCTAAAATAAGCTGATTTTAGTAGTTAACCACATCCATGAAATACCTTCACAGCAACGCTTACATTAGTGTTTGATTAAATACGGAAGTATAGGAAAAAAACATAAAAACTAGGTACTATAGCCTAGCCATGTTGAGACATAAACTAATCAACATGATATCCAGGGAGTCTCATGTTTCAAGATTCTTCCAGCCAAGAATTAATAAACACATTTTCTAAAACTTAATGGTAAATTACTAAATTATCATGTCTAAATTATTACACATTTCTGTGTTGTACTAGAAATTATACTGATGGAAAACAATATGTTAAATTTATAAATTATAGTCTGATTACTTTGTCCTGTTATCATTGTAAAATTCCTTTCTGTTCTGTACATTGTCAGATATAAATGAAAACATTCCAGCTATCTTTTGCCTGGCATTTGTATAGAGCATCTAATTTCATCTTTCAATCTATGTCTTCATTATTTAAAATAGTTTTGTTAGGTAGTTAGTCAGACATTAGCAGCAAGGAGGTGACAGTGGCGAAAAGACAAGGGAGTAGTCAAGTTACACCCCAACCCTCTGGGGACCCTCCCCTGACCCCACCCAGCACGGGCACAACTATGGTTTCTATCTGATATCCTGATAAAGAGGGAGCACAGTAACATGAGGGAACTCCCCCCGGGCTGCGCGTGCCCAGACTAGACAGGTGTGTAACCTATAGTAAACCCAAACTCATTATACCATCATTATAATAAAATCTGCATGTGGTTTTGCCCCGCCCCCACCATGGGCTTTTCTTAGCAAATCAAGGGTGAGGGCATGTGCAGTAATGAACTTGTTTCATAGCTCAGGACTGTCAATCAATTAATGATCCCCTGTCGCTCACCCACGATCGCACCCCTCCTCCTAGCAGAATGCTCCTTATAAACACGCCTAAGCCTGTACAGGAGCACTGATTTCACTTTGCAGAAACAGCCCGCTCTCCCTCTGAGAGTGTAACGATGCTTTAATAAACTTTGCTTTGAGCTTAAGCCCAAAGTGGTAGTCTGCAATTCTTTGCTTGCTGTCACAAGGACTGAGATTGCTGGTCCGGGTCTTCCGCTGACCTCGTTTGAAGCTATTTTGACACAATGCATGCCAAGCCAGTAACAGTTTCTTTTAGACAGCCTATGGTTGGATCTTACTTTTTATTCAATCTGGCAAATGTCTGCCTTTAAATTTATTGTAATTATCAATATGGTTGAGTTTAAATCTGCCGTCTTGCATTTGTTTTCAATTTGTAATTTGTCATTTTTCACCTTTTTTCTGCCTTTTTTTTGGCTAATGTAATATTTTTATAGTTCCTTTTTTCTTTATTACTGACTTACTAGGGAATGAGAACAGAATTTGCCACCCCAAAATATGCCTCTTTGGCATAAAGATTATCTTGAAATGGTTATTTTTAAGAAACAGCCAACACAGAAAAAGCTTTGAAAACCTAGAAGGTACACTTTTGTAAGAGACATTAACCTATTTAAGGGAAATCTCTATCTGTAAACATGTCTCCCTCTAGGTGTCAAGAAAAGAAGGATGACTAAATCTAGAAACTCTTGTTAATGGAGAAGGCAGAGACTTAAGCCTGCATAACAACCATACTCTACTTTACTGTGCTTTGCCTGAAAATCTCCTGTATTTGGTGCCCAAACCCCCAACATCTTCTTTTGTTTTTCATTGGAGATTGTATTTAAGGTGTTGGCTTGGGGCATTTCAGAAAGTTACTTAGTTTCCTGGGTCTCCCTTGGACAGGAGGTATGCGTGTTATAATCTGTTTGCTTTTCCCCTGCTAATCTGTCTTCTATTACAGGGTGATCTCAGCCAAGAACATAGAAGAATAGAGAGAAAATTATTTTTTCTCCTCTACATTAGTTATGTCTTTTGTCTTAACTAACTACATTAGCTATGTCTTTTGTTTGTTTTCAAGGTATCCAAATTGAAAGAGTGGCATTGGTTCAAGGATCAATCAACAACAGAATGGAGGGACCATTCTTTAGGGAAAGAATAGTCTTTATAATAAATGTTGCTAGGTTAATATTGGAAAACCCATGTAAAAAATGACACAGCATAGAACAATTAAGTTATGATGGATTATAAATATAAATGTTAAAGTTAAAACAACAATGCTTTCACATAAAAACATACAAGAGTATTTTCATAATTTGGGATTGGCAAGAATTCTAAAAATTTACAACAAAAGAATATTAAAACTTTTGAAAACTTAAGAATTGGACTTCATTAAAATTAAGAACTATTCATTAAGTGATAATATTGAGAAAATTAAAAGGAAATCCACAGATTGAAAAACAAAGTCAGAACTCAATAATATACTTTACCAGAATGTCTACAATTAAAGGTCTGACAATACTCAACATTAGCAAGAATATTAAACAAGCAGAAATTGTTATATTGCTTAGGAATGTAAATTGGCACAGGCATTTTGGACATTTTGGCACTGTCTTCTAAATTAAACATATCAATGCTCTAGGAAGCAGAAATTCTTCAAGCAAGATAGATGAATGCTGATATCTACCAAAAGACATATACGAAAATATCCATAGCAGTGTTATGTTTAAGAGCCAGAAACTGGGAACAACTCAAAATGTCCAGCAGCAAGTGAATATATTACGATACATTTGTACAGTGGAGTATAATATAGCAATAAAAAAGACAAACCACAACTACTCATAACAACATAAATAAAGTATAAGTATAAAGTATAAGTTTACACAAGTATAATGCTAAACAAGCCATTTACAAAAGGTTATAGGCACAACTAATCTCTGGTGCTAGGAATCAGTATAGTGGTTATATTTGGAGTGGTATGGACTCCAGAGAGTCATGAAGGAGTCTACTGGGATACTTGAAATGATTTATATCTTCTCCTGGGGGATGAATAAATAGGGGTACATATAAGTAAAATTCTGACAAGCTATATATAGGCTTAATGTTGTGCCCTTTATTTTGTAACTTACATCTCATTTGAAAAAAAATAAAAATATGAAAAAACAAGAAATATTATGTTTGGGAGAGATTTTCTTAGAACTGTAATTACCTAATAAATTGAGAAATGATAGCTCTCTGATTTGTTCAGAGCTTTACCAAGTATTATTTACTATAGTGCTACCATAGTCTTTGAGACTCCAATACAATGTACTTGAATCAGTTTTTGGTCATCATAATCCTGAGGATTTTTCACTGGGCACAGGAATCTCACTCCTTTATTATATATTACATGCCTATTGTAGTCTATTGTGAAAAATGGAATATATTTATACGTTAAAATGAAAGCAGTTCTTTTACCCTTTTTCTGTTCACCCATTTCTGTCCCCCTGTAACCTTAAAAGCCTAATTATAGAAATGAGATCACTAAGCAATTGAAACGAACTCCTAACATACACTTTCCTGAATCCACACCATGCCTTGGCTAACCTGTTGATTCTTTTCCTAGATAAAAAGAAGTAAGAATGAAATAGTTTAAGAATGATTAGCTGCCTACCCTTAACAACCCCCTAAGGAATCCTGCAGGCAAATCAAGCGGGCAAAATAACATCTGAAGAGAGAGTCAGCCAATCTGTGCACAATGGAGATTGATGCAGAAGCCAACCTCCTGCCTCTATGATTCACAGAGATTCTTCCCCTCTATTTTTTTCTTTAAAAACTGTCATGGCTGAGCAGGATCTTTGGAGTTGGTCTCTAGACATGAGTCCACCATCTCCCCAGATTGCTGGCTTTTCTGATTAAAGCACCTTTCCTTTCTACTGACACTTGCCTTTCGAAATATTGGCTTGTGAGTAGCTGAACCTGAGTTTGGTACCAAAAATACATGTTTTATTACTACTTGTTTTCCTTTTATTTCTCTTTTATATTACAATTTATGCATCATGTTGAATTTTTGAAGTTATGCATAGATAACGTATATCATCTATATGTGATATTAGGATTAAGGGGGTTTTTCAATATTTTCTACAACAAAAGTAGTGTAGGGTACAATAGGGATGAGAGCCCACAGGGTAGTCACTGGATATAGTAGAGATTGCAAAAATAATTACTGTTAACATGGAATAAAAGTCCAGTGGAAACATAAATAAATATATGTAAATAATAAATTGATCAATCCCAGATAATTCAGATAATCACAAATTTTATTGGTGCTTTGAAATAAACAAGATCATCTGGTCAGTCAGTAATAGAGAGGCCACTTTAGACAAGATGTTCAGAGAAGGCGTCTCTAAAGATGTAATATTTGAGATAAGATATAATGTTTGGGAATGAGTGTACCATGCAAGGGACTGGAGAAGAATGAATTCAATAGCCAGTGGGCAGGAAATAATTGGTATTTTCCAATAACAACAAGAAGACAGTGTGATGGTCAGCAACTGTGGCTCACATTCTAATGGTATAGCTGCTTCTTTAGCAGCTGTTCTAGAGCTGAACTAACTGCCATCTCAGGGATGTCTGGTGCCTGGCATCATGGTCACTAGCTCTACCAATGATCTACCCACATTCCTTGGTGTCTCTTTCCCATTTTACCTCCAGTTGACCCTAATCATCAATCCTCCTGAAAGGTTATCTCTGTACCCTTGTGGAATGTCTTCCAATGTCTTCTACCTCTAGTGGACTTATCAGTCTTCTGCCATTTCCAAAAGGAGAGTACTTGGAATGAATTTCCCCCATCTGGTTGTGAACAATCATGCTAGGAAAGTCAATTTTTTGAAAAAAAAAAAAAATTACCTGTTGTACAACCTAACTAGGAATGAATTTCATGTCATCACACATGGCATGAATTAAAGAATAGGCTTTCTTGGGGAAATAAACACAAGTCCAGGGTCAAGAAATGAAGAGATATCAGTTTCCCCACTTTTCCTTCATCCAAGAAAAGGCTTCTCATCCAAAAGAGAACTTTGTTCTGGGAAGAAATCCTTCCCATTTTTCACTCTTCTTATTTTAGCACGAGAAGCATCTTTTAATGAAGGACGAAATAAACTGCCTATGGGTAAAACTGTCTAGACTTGGGATGCGTATGAATCCCATCTGCCCAACATCTAGAGCCATAGGGGCCAATGGGAGATTCATAACCCTGCCTGCCTGTCAGGGGAAAATATCCATTGGTCCCTGGAAATTTGAATTTGGAAACAGCTCCTCTTAGATAGGCGAAGTCTCCTCCCTTCTCTAGCTGTCTTCATACTCTCATCGGGTTTATTTGCTAACAATGAAGGAGGAAATCCCTTGGGTCAACTCCAGACAATCTCCTTGTTGTATCACAAAGATGACTACAAGTAGAGAAAGACACTGAGGTTTACTCTGAAACTCATTAACATCTCTTATATCCTTTCCTCAAGCAGAAACATTTTTCCCAAGAACAACACTGGTAGTATGATGCTAGACACGCAATTTTTGAAACACAGAAAACTTTCATACATAAATAATATTTTAAAACATTGGACATTTAGAAATTGTACTGACTTTGAGATAGTGCTTATCTCGGAGTGTGAGAAGAACAGTAGAGGAGTACAAAGGGACTTTCACTCCATTCATCATGATTCATAGCTAAAAATAAAGAAATGAAGTAAGGCTGATAAAATTTTAGCATTTGTTAAACTATGGCAATAGGTGTTTGTGATATTATTCTAAGAATGTATTTTTCAGTATGTTTAAAATATTCCTATATAATAAAAAGAGATAAATAAGTTCAAGAGATCCTGAATGGTGTCAAAAAATGAAAATATATTGTAATCATACATGTGACAGTTCTATTCATTTTCAATGTCTTCTTCAGATGAAATAAATACATCAGAAAATGCTTGAGAAATATCTAAGCCATAATTTTAAGCTGTTTAATCTATTTTTTTTTCTTTTTTATTTATTTATGGCTGTGTTGGGTCTTCGTTTCTGTGCGAGGGCCTTCTCCATTTGTGGCAAGCAGGGGCCACTCTTCATCGCGGTGCGCGGGCCTCTCACTGTCGCGGCCTCTCTTGTTGCGGAGCACAGGCTCCAGACGTGCAGGCTCAGTAATTGTGGCTCACGGGCCCAGTTGCTCCACGGCATGTGGGATCCTCCCAGACCAGGGCTCGAACCCGTGTCCCCTGCATTGGCAGGCAGATTCTCAACCACTGCGCCACCAGGGAAGCCCAAGCTGTTTAATCTTTGGTAAGCATTTGTGCTCAAGCAACTACAATGTCCATTTCAGTGTCTTTCTGCTTCACCTCACTACATGATAAAATTCCTGCCATGCAATTAAAACAAAACAAACAAACAAAAAGTTTCCAGGGAGAAGTCCTAGAAAGTTAGAGGAACGGTTGAGGTGGAGATAAGTAGGAGTGTAGATTCATTCTCTAAACTAAATGTTATTTGACAAAGGTAAGAAGAAATTTATTATGACAAAAAAAAGTGTGTATGGTATTTGAAAGATCAATTTTAGTATGAATATGTGATTTTAAAAACATATTCCCATGTATTGCTTTTAGCAGGTAAAATTTTACATCAACTGATACAAGTCAATGTGTTTCCTTTCATTTAGGGAAAGAAGAAATATGCCAGACACTGTTATAAGAATGCTGAAGTCCTGACCATGAGCTGCCTTAAAATATAACACAGAAAATATCCTTGAATCTCACTGTAATTCCATCCTATGGTATTACGCGATTATATGGTTAATTTTTTTATATACAGTAAGTCCCCTACATATGAACCTCCCAGTTGTGAACTTTCAAATATGCGAACATACATTTGCATGTCTAATCACGTAAGTTAGTTCACGTGTCTGGGCATACACTGTCATGTGTGTGCATCCTCTATAAGTGGTTATGCTTTTGTGTACTTTATAGTACTATATAGAGTACAGTAGATTTTTATTTCAAGCCCAGGATGTCCAGAGGCAAGCTTAAAAGCAGTGGTGATGTAGCTCGTACTGGTATGACGAGAAATAAAGAGCTACTACCCAGACATCACTGGATTGTTTTTTCAAGAGGGTAGATAGAATTGAATCCAGCAAGGAACCAGAACCTGTGCCATCAATGTCAAGTGTGAGTGAAATTGCAGCTTGCGCTCCGTCTCCTCTTCCTGATGATCATTCAGCTCTACCATCTCCCTCCTCCTCTCCTTCCTCCAGTCAGTAACTCTTCTTGCCTGTTCACTCTATGTCAGCCCCTGTATGCCAGCTGTTGTACTGTACTACTGTACTTTTCAAGGTACTGTACTGTAAGACTAAAAATGTTTTCTTTATTTTTTGTGTTTGCTTTTTATTTATAATGTGTGTGAAAAGTATTATAAACCTATTATAGTACAGTCTATATAGCCAATTGTGTTAGTTGGTACGTAGGCTAACTTTGTTGGACTTATGAACAAATTGGACTTATGAACGTGCTCTCTGAACGGAACTCATTCGTATGTAGGGGACTTACTGTATAGTAAATGTGTTTATTCAGGTATTAAAACAAGCAAACCTTTCTTGAGCAACAATCTAAGGGCTGGGTATAAATAAATAAATAAATAAAGCCATGTTATATGGTAATAAGTACAATAAATCTGAACAACGAAATAGAGGACACTGGGGTGGGGGGGCTTCAATTTAAAAGAAGATGATCAAAGAGAGTCTTGATTAAACAGTGACTTGATAACCACGTTGGAGAATTTATATTTTCTTCCTCTTAATCTCATCCAGAGAGGCACACAGTGGGTACAAATTTTCCACATCACTTTAAAAATATTTAGATAAATAAATAGTGTAGATAGATATCAGGCTACATGTTAATAAAAACAGAAATGGAGCTGTTCTAGGAAAAGAAAAAGGGCATCAAGAAGAGAGGCAAAGACAAATAGATTAATATAAAGACTAAGTGACAGGAAGGATATAGGTAGAAATATATTAATATTCATATTCATATTATTCATATAATGAGTCTCAGAGAAAAGAAAAATAAAGGTAATAAAATAATATCAGGACATTTCACGGAACTTAAAAATATATTACAAACAAAATGACTGATAGGCAGTTAAGTAGTATATGAAAGAAAAAGAAAGCACAAATCTAGGCATATTACAGTGAAATGTAGGAACATCAATGACAAAAGAAATTGTAAAAGCATCCAAGGAGAAGAATAGATCATGCACAAAAGAACAAAGCTAGCTGTAAATCCAATATTATAGCAGTAAGACTAGATGTGAGAAGTCAGACAATATGTTCAAATTATTGAACAAGAGAATTTCATAAATAGAATATTACTTTTAAACACAAGGGTGAATTAAACATAAGCACAAACACATGCAGGTCATCAGAAGATGTTTTACTAAAATCTACTTTGAGTAAAGTTAGGATTTTAGTGCTGAAACAATATATTAGCCTGCTATGGAGTATCCACTGTTACTCTGTGGAGATGACATGGTTTATCTTTTTATATCTATAAGTATGATGAATTATGTTAATGGCTTCTTAATATTGAACTACATTTGTGATTTTGGAATATTATCTACTGATAGCAGGAGAAAGCAATGAAAGATATTATATAAGGGTGTATAAGCAACAACACCAACTGAAAAAGTGTAAGACACCGGTGAGAAAACATACACATGGCAGTGCAGAACTAAACTCATGTGATGGAATCATAGGAAAATTGGTACAAGAGAACAAAGTGAAGGGTGATTCGGAGCTAAGGATTATGTATTTTGAAATTAATAAATGAAATAATAATAATGATAATGATAATAACAAAATGTTCAAACAAACAGTAAATGTAATGTTGCAAAGGAGACCTCAATGTATTTCAAGGAAGGAATAAGCCTTTATACATCCTTCTTTATGTAACGACATTAGAAGTCAGTAAAAAATGCAGCAAACGCACACACACACACACACACACACACACACACACACACTCCTCCCATTTTCAGGAGAAACATAAACTAAAATACCTATAAACAACTATTTAGTTAAATAATTCTTATGGAATTTAAAAAATTAGAGTCATAACTAAATATCAAATTTGTGAGACCAGCTATACCATTTGATGAAAATAAACTAAAAGAATCTAGAAACAAATAAGCTCTTCTATTTAAACTCTGAATACATTTCATTATAGCCACTTTCTCCTAACTCTCCTTTTAAAAAGTTCCAAAAAATAAAAATACATTAACTGATAAGGACAAGATACATAGGAGAGGATACAACAGAAAACAAGTGATAGCAACAAAGTTTTAGAAACTAGAAAGAAGATAAATGAGGGTTAAATGATTTGGTAGAACAGAGCAGACTCATTTTGTGTTTGTGTGTGTGTAAAATCATCAAGTCCTACAAAGGATCAAGAATTCAAGTTACCGTATATGCCTGAAGCAAGATGCTCTGGTGACTGACAGCAGGCGGCTTTGTTGAAAGTTTATCTGTGGAGCAGATAGACTTTGGAATCTCCGGTCGTACACTGAACAGCCAGATAGCTGCCCCCCTCTTGCAGAAACATGGAAAGCTGAACATCAGAGAAATTGGATCAGACATTGTGTGAACTCAGAGATAGCAGGCAAGTTGAATGTGTTTTAGATATTCAGTTGAAAGCAAGACGGTTAATTAAAATTCTAAAGCTCTTTTCTCCCTAAACCACCAGTACTGGCAGTCAGGTTTATACAACAGAGGTAGGAGATAAGAAGTTTACTTTCTGGGGAAGCTGAACCTCCCTGTGGTAGGTAGAATAATGACCTCCCCAAAAATGCCCTGGCCCTAATCTCTAGAACCTGAGAACATGTTACTCTACATGCTAAAGTGGACTCTGCAGATAAATTAAGGCATGGACCTTATTAAAAAGAGATAGAGAGAGATTATTATGGGTGGGCACAATCTAATCACATGAGTCCTTAAAAGCACAGAACTTTCTTGGCAGGAGCAAGAGAGATGAAGCAAAAGGTGAAATCAGAGAGATTTTTAAAAATTAAATTTGATTAAACCATGTAATTGGAAGTGGTCCAGTGAAAGTCAGGTAAAAGGGCTATCATTTTATGGGAAGGCCTACTATTGGACAAGCTCCATCTGAAACACAGAGCTTTGAATTAATTATTTTGTGTTTCTCTCTTGATTATTAATAGTAGCCAAACAAAATTAAAAATTTGAAGAAACTATCTAAATAAAACTCAGAGACTAAAATTAACAATTGCAAAATAAGTTACTGAGCTATACCAGAGAAATTTTAAATAGATTGGAGAAAAAGAACCACAAGTAATATCACCACAATTATGTGAGATGGCATTTCATCTTGGCAACAAGACAGAGATGCTAGAAAATAGAAATGTTCAGATGAAAATAAAATGGTTGGAAATTTAAAATATTCTAGATATTACAAATAAATGAATATATCAGATGATAAAAGATAAAAAGGAAGTATGAGAAATTTAAAAAAACAAAAGAATAAAAAATGGAGGCATAGAAATTAACAGAGAAAATATATAAACAAATTTTCAAAAACGAGGAAAGGAATTTCTAGACTGAATGGATTCACTATAAACAGCACACAATCAGTGATAACTAACTCACACAGCATCCTGGAATTTTAGAATGGTGGAGACAAACAAAGGTTCTGAAAATTCTTCATGATTAGGAGATTAAAACAGGATCATGTAGTAGGCAAAATTCTAAGATGGTCCCATAATCTCCATTCCCTGGTGTTACACTCATGCTTAGGTTATATCATATAGCAGTTAATCATAAGAGATAGGCTGCCTTAATCATTTGGAATTCTTCTAAAAGGGGATGTAGGCCTTCCTGAGTTCAGAGATATTCTTCTCTGCTGGCCTGGTAGAAGATGCCATGAGTTCTACAGCCATGAGGAAATGAATTCTATCATCAACTTGAATGTGCCTCCAAGCACATTCCCCACTCAAGTCTCCAGACTAGAATGAAGCCAGATTAACAGGTTGATTGCACCTCTGTGAGGCCCTGAGCAGACAGGCCATGCCTGGACTCCTGACCCCAAAACCAAAATAATAAATGTATTTTGTTTTAAGTCAAGTTTGTGGTAATACCCAGCTTAAATTAATGCAATCATGAATCAGAATAGCACTGATATCTTAACACAAACACTTGAAGCTACATTAAAATGGGAAGAAAAGATTTCAGTTGTCATGTTTACATAGGTATTTCAAGACTTCATGGGTATCAACTGGAATCTTTATTAGGGAATAAAAAGTGTAGGGTATTTCTAAGCAGTGGGATGGTGTGAGCCTAAACTATGCAGAAGTGTTGACTGCGTGAAGACTCAAATCATACCATAGGTAATTCTCTATCACCTAAATATTTAGCGGAATAAGGCTGCAGAGATGAAACTGATATACAAGTAGCAGGTGTGATATTAGGACAGCCCTATTTATAGGAGACTGATAGCATCAAGATAATTTGAAGAACAATACTAAATTTAGTGAGAGAAATGCATGCTTAAGAATAAATGTTTCAATCCATAATCAGGTCTTAGAAGTTATCAAAGGTGATGGTATCTTAGGAAAGGTTATGTATGTCTCTAAGAATAAGTACTGTGAAAAATTCTAGCACTCAGAATTTTTTGGATCTCTTCTTTCTGCATGAGTCTAGGAGGATTAAACTTTCCTGCTCCCACTGCTGACATTTAAGAATTGCTTAAAAAAAAAAAAAAAAAAAAGAATTGCTTAATTCTAGCCACTGGATTGTGAGCAGAGGTGACCTATGCCAGATCTGGGCTGAAGCAATTACTGGACATCATGAGACCCTCCTGCTCTCTCTTCCCCCTGTTCACTGGGGAAGACATGTGCTCCAGAATGTACAGCTACAGGAGAGCAGACCTTCATTAGCCTGGAAAATTGAGTTCTGACATAAAAGACTTGGGACCTAAAATGTTATTGGAAACTTCAGAGCTTTTTATGAGGAAGACATGAACTCATAGTGTGTTGTCATTGGAATTCCGGGCTTGTTTATACTATTATAATTCTAATCTATGTTGACTATATAATGAGAAATGCTGGCAGATTATAGAGAGCTTAAGACAGTTTTCTCAAGATGAGTGTAGAATAGATATAAAAGTGGAATTTGTATGGACCTGATGGGGTAAAATAAGTAGGGTGAGGCTCAGAACTCAGCATGGTGAAGGGATGATTGATTAATTCAGGTCCTGAGTGTGTTTTGCGATGCCCAACGAGTACTTCATTCCAATGTGTCAGGCTGTGCTCTATTCATTACAAGAAAGCAACAACAGAAGGTAAATGGACGGAAGAGGGGCTGTGGTAGGCAGGGTAACGGTCTCCTGAAAGCATCTATGTCCTGATCCCACAGAATCTGTGAATATGACAGGTTACATGGGAAAGGAGGATAAAGGTTGCCAGTGCAAGTAGGTTTCTAATTTGCTGATTTCAAAATAGGGATATTATCCTGGATTACTTAGGTGGGACCAATGTCATCACAGGATCCTTAATAGCAAGAGGGAGACAGGAGAGTAAGTAAGGGTAGTGTGATGTGAGCTGAACTTCACCTGCCATTGCTGGGTTCAAAAAATGGAGAAAGGGACATGCATTCCATGAACCAAGGAATGCAGGTGACCTCTAGAAGCTGAAAAAGACAAGGAAATGGATTCTATTCCAGAGTTGTTCTAAGGGAATGCAGCCTGGCTGACATCTTGATTTTAGCTCAGTGATATCCATGTTGGGCTTCTAACCTACACAACTGTAAAATTATAAATCGGTGGATTTTTTTAAGCCACTAAATGTGTGGTATTTGTTATGGCAACAATAGGAAATGAATTCAGGCAGTTATATAATAGTCTCTGCAGGCTGACAGAGGGATTACTGGTAGTAATACCACATGCCACTGGAGACAGGCCACTAGGAAGCAAGGGTGACACCGTATCTGACAGCCAGCAAGAAAATAGACACCTCAGTCTTAACAACCACAGATAACTGCATTTCGCCAACAACCTGAATGAACCTGGAAGCTGATTCTTCCCAAAAGCCTCTAGAAAAGTATGAAGCCCTGCCAACACCTTGGTTTCAGTCTTATAAAACCTAAAGTAGAGGACCAGTGGGCGACCCCTAGGACTTCTGACTTCAGAATGGCAAAACAGTAAGGATGTGGTGTTTTTGTTATTCTGTGTGTTTGTTTTGTTTTAACTGTATTTTGGGGGACTTCTCCTGGGTTGATGTCACAGGTTCTGCATATTAGTCCTTACTGTTTGTTTTTTTTTTTTTTTTTAGTTAAGTTTTCTTTTTGCTTGAGAAAGTCTTCCTAAAAAAGGAGTCAAAGGAAAATAATTCCTTTCAGTATTTTTCTCCCAAATTTTATTGTCTCTCATGCTCGATTACTAATTTGGCTAGAAATGGAATTCTATCTAAACATGATTTTGTCTAAGAGTTGTAAAAGTTTTGTCCAATCTTCTATCCTTCAGCAATGCAATGTTGTTGAAAAATTCAGTTCCAATTGCATTATCACACCTCAATAGATAAAGTGTTTTTTCCCCTCTCAGCTCTGTTCAGATTTTCCCTAATGTATTGAAACATGAAAATGAGACTTGATGTAGATATTTTAAAAAATCATAGTGCTAAACATTTTTTGTGCCTTCTTATACTATTGAATCATACTTTTTTCCCAGGAAATGCTACTCTGTTATTTATGTATTTTCTCCAGTCTGTTTGATCTTAATCTCTTCCTGGAATTAATATTATTTGTGTGGGATGCTGTGCAATGTTCCTCTAAGTCTTTTCATTTTTAAATTTTAACTTAAATTTGCTTTCTGTATTATAGCCTCAAAGTTATCGTCCAAACTTTTAATTAAAGTTTTTAATTTTATATTTTTTTACTTTAAATACTCTTTATTTTAATCTGATTCTTCTTTTTTTAGTGGATTTTTATTCCTGTTTTATGGGTATAATTTATTTTCTCTGAAAATCAGTTGGTTTTGCTTTGGTTTGTGCACATTTCTTCTGCTGCTTCCATGATCTCTCCTGCCTTTTTCTCATGTTTAAAATTTTGTATCTTTTGTTTTTTGCTTTTACATGGGGTACTTTCCTGCTATATCCTGTTCCTTGGTAGTCTATTTATATTTTAAACTCTTGATAGTTGTCTACGAGATCTAGCTCCCATTTTCTCTATGATATTCAAATACTTCCCTCCTTACTCTCCTCCAGCCACAGTAACTTCCTTGCTTTTTTAAAAATAGTAAGTACTTGTTACGCTTGGAGAGATTAAAATGGGGATATCAGTCTCTAGAGTCAGCAAGGAGTTCTGGGATGGATTAATAGGAATAAAAACACCCTCCACATGTATATCCTTTGAGACAAGCAAGCTCGTCCTACCTATGCCCTTCACACTCCCATTTCTCATTCCCCATCCATAAATAAAACTAGTGGCAGCATGATGCTCTTATCACAGAACTTCCTGCCTTGTCCTTCCAAGATCCCTCAATCCCTTGGGCTGACAGCCAATCCAAGTCCCTGGTCTTCGTTCCTGAATCCCACCTCTCTCAGCCATCACCCCAGACACCTACCTGGCTTGTACCCCCCCACCCCGCCCCTCCCCTGCCCCTTATCTCTCAGTTGGGGTGGCTTCTTTCAGTCAAAAGCTTTTAAAAGCTACTTCGTATCTCCAGCTGATTTCCTCTAGAAGGCCCTGGAACACCGGTGTGGAGCCCAGAAAGACACTCATTGTTATTGCCCCTCTACAAATACTCATTTTGCCTCATCATGTGAAAGCCTGAAATTGCTATTAGAATGTCAGTGATATAGTCCATTTGACCTCTGCCCTCTAAGACTTTATGATCTCAAAGTTATGGGTTTAGGAACTTAATAAATATATTTAATGTATGTATTAAAAAAATAGTAAGAATATTCATCCTGTGTCCTTTGCACTTCTTATCCTCTCTGCCTGGGATTCTTTTCCCTGAGATACCCATGTGGCCAGTTCCCTCACCTCCTTAAAGTCATTGCTTGATTTTCATCTCCTCAATGACACTTCCCTTGGGCATTCTAATTAATATTACAACTAATTCCTCTTTCCTCAGTACTTCCCACACTTATACTGCTCCACTTCTTTTTTTTTTTCCTTTGTTCATGGCACTTACTTTTAGGATATTTTTGTATTTTTATCTCCAACGTTTATTGCCAGTGTCCTCCAACAAGGATGTAATTTCCTAAAGAGAAGTGATCTTGTCACTCATAATTATTCACATATTTTGATCACCTAGAGCAGTTACTGGACCATGATGAGTGTGCATTTATTTACTTAATGACTGAACGAATGAATGTGTGATTTAGGGGTGAAACACTAAGAGTGTCTAATGGAACTACTTTATATATGGGTGGGGCTTGTCCCTTTGATGACTTCATGCAATACCGATTGGGGAAGAGGATACTCAAATGTCAGTAGTGTCATGATAGAAGCTGGGGTTGGAATGTGGCTATTTCTAAATGTCCCATTGCTTCCTTGATATCAGCTGACACCTCCCTCTGTAACTGTGAGTCTCACCAGTCACTTTTTTCAGGTCTTTGTCTAGGAGTGTGTACCTAGTGTTCTAGACACAGATGCTCCACAAATATGCTGCATATCTCACTCCTGTTTATGACCCTAGTTGGCTCCTCAGCATTGTCAACCTCCCCAGACATGGGTGACAAATGTATCCTTCTCCTTTCTTTGGCCTCTGCATGTTCTGAATGCAGAGCAGAGGTGTCTGCTAAGTTTGTTACCACTTGCCTATTTTCTGCCTTTTCATCTCCAGACATTCCTTCTTCTTTCCATCTTTATCTGTGAATCTACCTTTTACACATATTTATCTTCATGAAGTCTCAAAGGGGAGAAGAAACACAGCTGGGAATTCAGCATACCTGCCTAATTTTAACCTGGCTATTACTGTATTTTTATTATTATTTTTTATCTCTAATGTCTAGTGTATCTGAAAGCTAGCTATCATTATTATACTATTTCTTATTTACAATACCTTACCTGTATGAAATTTAATAATATATTTTATTTATGGGAGCTCCTTTTTTAAAATTTTTTATTTTATTTTATTTTATTTTGATTTATTTATTTTTGGTTGCATTGGGTCTTTGTTGCTGTGTGTGGATTTTCTCTAGTTGCGTTGAGCAGGGGCTACTCTTCGTTGCAGTGCACAGACTTCTCATTGTGGTGGCTTCTCTTGTTGTGGAGCACGGGCTCTAGGCACGCGGGCTTCAGTAGTTGTGGCACGCGGGCTCAGTAGTTGTGGCTCATGGGCTCTAGAGCGCAGGCTCAGTAGTTGTGGTGCACGGGCTTAGTTGCTCCACGACACATGGGATCTTCCTGGACCAGGGATTGAACCCTTGTTCCCTGCATTGGCAGGCGGATTCTTAACCACTGCCACCAGGGAAGTCCCTATTTATGGAAGCTCTTTATTTCCAACTCCATTAAAACTCATGTTGAAAGACATATTCAATTATTCAGTTTTATTAAACAGGATATGGTACTTTATAGAAACAATAGTTTTAAAAGAATTTTAAAAACTAGATATTCATTAAAAGGCCCCTGAAATTAAATGTGCCCAATTAAAAAACAAATAAACACCAAAACTTTTTTTTTGAATTTTATTTTTTTTTTATACAGCAGGTTTTCATTAGTTATCCACTTTATACATATTAGTGTATATAGGTCAATCCCAATCTCCCAATTCATCCCACCACCACCTCCCCCTGCCACTTTCCCCCCTTGGTGTCCATACGTTTTAAACAACAAAACTTTTTAGAGCCAATGATATCTTTTTTTTTTTTTTTTTTTTATAGCTACTTTTATTTTTATTTATTTATTTATTTTTTTGGCTGTGCTGGGTCTTCGGTTCGTGCGAGGGCTTTCTCCAGTTGCGGCAAGTGGGGGCCACTCTTCATCGCGGTGCGCGGGCCTTTCACTATCGCGGCCCCTCCCGCTGCGGGGCACAGGCTCCAGACGCGCAGGCTCAGTAGTTGTGGCTCACGGGCCCAGCTGCTCCGTGGCATGTGGGATCCTCCCAGACCAGGGCTCGAACCCGCGTCCCCTGCATTAGCAGGCAGATTCTCAACCACTGCGCCACCAGGGAAGCCCCAATGATATCTTTTTAAATAAAATTGTAAAACTGAGAGCTGATTGATTGATTTGTTTGACTCCTTTTAATTTATTGATGGATATTTTTGATTTTCACTAGATAAAAACTGAAATTTGAGTGTAGATTGTTGTTGAGAGGAGGTATATAATATAAAAAACTAATACTATGAAGATAAATAGTCTATGAGTATGTTTGTAAACTAACTAACCTTCTCTGAGGAAGCTAGTAAAATTTGTTGTTTAGAGACATTATGTAGACTTCTTGTTTCAAAAAAAAAAATCTCCCTAAGGACAGAAAGTTTCAAAATGACTCTGACAAGTTTTTTAAATGACCCAAAATAAATAAGATGATATTTCCTTCTTTTCAGCACTGCTTCTAATCCCTCTGAAACTATTTGTTCAAAGACTCATGTAAAAAATGATATAACCGCATCAGCCTATAATTATAATCACTCTTACTTTTCAATAATTTGGTATTTCAAGATACTAGTTCCTCATGATCGAGTGTTCCTTACTTTCATTATCACAAGCCGTGCTTTGTTTATGGTGCTAATCTGTTACTTTTAACAGCAATGGTTTTAATTTTATGAATAGCAATTTTGGTAGAATTTAACCAAAAAGGAACAAGTCAAAATTAAATAAGTTAGAAGTAGGACCTATTTATTTTGACTGAATTAATGTATCTCCTCAGTTTATTTGGTGATATGACTATTTTGAAGCCAGCAACTCTGCTTCAGTTCCCCTTGCTTGCTACAATGATTTATGTGTATGCTAACACAAATTCATGTCCCAAAGTGACAGCTTGAAAGACTACAAATGTTGCCCAGGTGTGAAATACATGAAGTTAGGTATTCAGTGGGTGGTTCCAGTAGGTCAAATACAATTTATCACACCTGATAAAAATATCCTTGGCTAGATCCGGTTACATTTGTAACATCCTCAAATGAATCACATATTAAAGAAAAAAAACAAATTGACTAACATATTTCTCTGCTTTTGACCTTGGTGATCTGCTATCCTGGTTGTCATTTGGTCTGTCTACTGTGCTATCTTCTTTATTCTGGGCATAAGTTTTGCATTGTGAAAGTTTTTAACGCATTTCTCAAATCTTTTCATTATTATCAAACATCAACGTTGAGCTGAATGTGTGAAGGAGAATTCAGAATTGAGTAGTAAAGTGAAAAATTGTTTTAAATAGCTGATAATTTCATTTCTATGAGATAGTTTTACAGTTAAAATCTACTTTGGGTTGTGGCTCCATGTTTATTAATTCGTAAGAGGAGATTGTGCATACACCTTTATGATATTGTGTATGCCTTCTCATGAGAGAACGTGGTATCAGGAGATGGTCCAGGCTTAATATTCAGAGGTTTAGTAAGTCAGAAATTGTTCCATCACTAGAAATTCTCAGAAATTATTTGACTCCTCTGTTCCTTCTTGCAGTGATAATCTTAATTTCATTCAAGGGTAAAAGCTAACCATTTTCCAGTTCAGTGGTTTTGGACTGTGACAAAAAAATTATTTTCTCAGGACCAGGAGAGACCATTTTCTGCTTGTGGCTGAAACATATGATTGGGGCAGCATGTTAGGAAGAATTCTAAGATGGCCCACAGGATTTCTGTCCCTGGTATTCAGGGCTTACCTCTGAGTGTACATTAGACCTGTAAATATGAGATTAGTCACCCCTGTGATTACGTTATATAAGATGCCATCATAGCTGACTGTAGAGAGGGATTTTCCTGTTGGCTTTCAGAAGTAAGCTGCCATGTTCTGGGCCATGTGGCAAGGGAGTATGGGTGGCTTCCAGAAGCTAAAACATCCCCCAGCAGACAGAACAAGAAAAAGGGGACCTTGATTCTATAGCCAGAGAGAACTGAATTCTGCCAACAACAGCATAAGTCTGGAAGATGTCCCCAACCTTTAGAAAGAAAGGTTACCCAATTGACATCTTGATTTTAACCTTGTGAAACCCTGAATGGAGGATTAGCTAAAATGTGCTAGACTCCCGACCCATGGCAACTGTGAGATAATAAGCATGGGCTTTTTAAAGCTGCTGAGTGTGGTAAGTTTACTCAACAATAGCAAACTAGTAAGAGCAGAGAGTGCAGTTTGACCTAGTAACTAGAGAACTTGTTAGGTTTCTGAGGAAGAATAGTTAGTGTTTTAATTTCGTCAGTGCTAAAAGAGTCTGAGGTTAGGCTGGCTTCATAGATTCAGAGTGAAAAATGAATGCATACTTCTAGAAGAAAAGGTTGAAGGGAAGATTGTATTTTGAAGTTGGTCATGATAAACATGCGTTAGCATGATATATATCACAGCAAAATTATTTTTGCACATTTTAATACAATTTGTAAAGGCTCATGGACCAAAATATTTTAACTGGATGTCACAATTAAAATAATTTACAAGCTCTGTTTGATTTAAGGCTATACTAATCCAAGATCATTAATTCTTGTAATTATGCTCAGTGCCATTTTTTACTGCAAAAGAGAACATGTATAGCACAAGACTCTATGCAGTTATTCTTTAAATTACTATAAAGAATATTTCACCAATGAGAGGCTGATGTTTTATATTACTTAAATAATGAATGTGGTAACAAATAATTTGCAATTTGAAGTAAATGAAGAGGTTGTAAATTTTAAATGTTTGTGCTTTTAATTTTGTCTTCTGTGTTTCCTTTTCTATATGTGATGATAGAAGCAGGTACTGACTTAGGATTTAAATGTGATAACATTGTTAAAATTATTATATCAATAAGGAAGGAAGGGTAACAATGTCCATTTGAGAAAGAGCTAAAATCTAGATCTAAGACTGATATCCTACAAATTTTGAGGGAAAAAACTTTCATTTAATTCTCTTCATATATCTAATATCTAAGAGTGAAGGTAATTCATCATGAAAATGCTTTATACTAACACTCTGAGAACTTTCATAAGTTATGAAAGGAATTTCACATTGCTCAAAAAGACATCCAAGAAAGCAAAATACACAAATCCTTTGGGAAATACTTTTCTCATAATATAGAAGTTGCATGCAAAGCAACATTTGTAACAGAGGTATGAGTTGTTAATACACTATAAGGAATACCCGTGCACATACAGTCCTGTTTAATAACTGAGTATACTGTCCCTTGAAGCCTCCTTCTAACCATTCTTTTATCTACTACATGCAGAATTTTCTTTGTAAGTTTGCTTTTCTTTATAAATCTACTATCCAAGCCTGTGTCCTTATCGGTACAATCCATTGTTTTACACATAGGTGAACTTTATGTGAAGGGGATCATAATGCATTTTATACATCTATTTTCAACAAAAAGTAGGAGAACAAAAACAATGGGGGATTAGGCAAAACATCTAGAAAAAATCATGATTGATTACAGAGGCTTTCGCAATGATGTTCTATCTGCCATGGTGCTGATGAGGTTAAATCCTCAAAGCTCCACCTTTCTGTCTTGGATAGAGTTGTGCTAATCAGTCAGAGTTCACCACTCTCTGCTTCATCTACTTTTCATTTCTTTACAATTGACCTACTGAGGGAAATATTATTTCTTTACCACAGGCAATAAAGTAAATTAGGTTACTGCCCAGCTTATTTAGGTGGTGCATTGCTACTCTGCTTTAAAGATAATTATGATAATTATGTATGGTTCAATCTTGAGTTTAAGTTTAAAGCTTAG
Source organism: Eschrichtius robustus (assembly GCF_028021215.1). Taxonomy (NCBI): domain Eukaryota; kingdom Metazoa; phylum Chordata; class Mammalia; order Artiodactyla; family Eschrichtiidae; genus Eschrichtius; species Eschrichtius robustus. Next base: position 17,237,186 of record NC_090825.1, read on the forward strand.
ATTTTTAAAATGCAACCATGTTTTCAAGTTCATTGAATAGTGGAAGGGGTGGGGATGGTCACCTCAATTTCATCATCTATATTATCTATAAACATATAAAACTTTCATTCATTTTCTCTCTATATGTATCTATGTGTGTAGCCTTGGCCAGATATTTAGGTTATATTGATAAAAAGTCATGCTTTTCGTCCTCAAATAGGTCACAATAAAGAGCAGAAGTTGGTAAAGTACAGTTTCTGGGCCAAATCCACTCCACCACCTCTTTTTGTGAATCATACGTTATTGGCACACATCCATACTCAGCTCCAATGATGAGCTGAGTGATTGTGACACAGATCATTTGGCCTGGAAAGCCTAAAATATTTACTATCTGGCCTCTCACAGAAAATATTTTTTGACACCAGATATAGAGGAAAAAAGCCAATTAAATAGATAATCAAAATTCTGTAGGTCTAATTTAGGTATTTGTATTTGTTAGTAGTCTAACTTTCCCACACAACTATTATAATTTCTTAAATTATCTCCCAATAAACTACCTGTAGTTGAATTCCTATCTCAGGGTTGTTTGGGGGAAAACCTAAACAAAGACAATTGGTGCTGGAGGAGGATTTCTAGCAAACAGATTCTTATTGTGTGATTCCTGTACTGGGTCACTCTCTGGCCACTGGTGGTAATAAGATAGGGAGTGAGCACTCTTAGCCCATTAAATATCTGAAGTACTGAGACCCTCACATGTTGTGGATTTAGATGGAATAAAGGTAGGAAGGTTCATACTTGGCTGTAAAATCACTCTAGTATTTGAGAAATATTGGAAAATGGCAATTATAGGTAATCATAAGGAGTGATGAGGTAACTGGAAGATCCTAACTGAAATCTAAGTCCTAAAAGAAAAAAAAAAATGACAGGCTCAAGCAGGCCAACTATCAAGTCAGAGAAGCTGATGTCCTGTTTAAAGAGAGTTTCCTCTGAAAAAATAAGCCACTTACAAAAGTGGGTCAATTTTCAGCCCTGGTGAACATTTTATGCTAAAGTGTTCACTGCGATAGGAAAGAAGTGAGACCCTGAGACCTGAGGCTGGGACAACTAGCCAGATGCTCTCAGACACCTGAACCCACAGATAAGTTTAACCCCTCCAGACAGCAGAAGTGGTCCCTGCCACTTATTACAGAATAGAGGCCTCCCTTTATCTGGAAAAGATGCAAAGATATCAACTGAAACGGAAACATTACTCAAGTATGTTTACCTTCCTCAATATATGTCTTTACCTGCCCAAATCACTAGACTAGTGGTTCTCAAACTGTGATGTACATACAAATCACCTGGACAGAGGGTTAAAATTAAACATGTCAGTCCCCACCTCCCCCAAAATTCCAATTTGCTAAATCAGGGTGAGTTACAAATGTGTGTTTTCACAAGCTTATAGGCAATGATGCTGAAGTTCAAGGATAATGCTGTATATTATACTATCCTATACCAACAACCTGAGTCAAGTCTCAGCTTGGCTCCATAAGTGCTGCCCTCGCACTTATGTATAAAGGAAGAAAGTATAAAAATGAATAAACAGAAGCCTCAATTAAAATAGAGTCAGGAGACCAGAAGTGGGAGCTCTCACACCCTATAGTGATAGCAGAGCCCAACAGGAGGAAAAAGAATTGCTTTTGTTGCCTGGCAAGAGCTCAGTCAATGAGAGCCTTCACAACTCAGTCGATGGAAAGCAACCTAAACTCTCAATTCCTCCAATGGACTCTCTGTTTACCATAGCCCTCTCACCTTCCTTTTCCCCTATATATGAATCCTCTTCTCCTTGTTACAACAGGACTTGCATGTGGCTTACCATGGTTGCAGACCCTGAATTGCAGTTCTTTGCTGATCTTGAATAAACTGGCAGTATTTATTGCTGGAGAAATAACTGGCAATCTATTTGTTTTCGGTCAACAAAAAAGATTATTTACCAAAGGCGTTGAAGAATCTGGATCTATACCTGCAGGTACCAGGAGAACGTGTCTGCAAATGGATCATGAGGGTCCTGGACCCATGAAGTGCAGAGACATTAAACTGATTAGGGGAGAGTTTGTTGATATTGGGGAAACTCTCCCATGATTCAGGATTTCACATGTTGTTACGGAGCTGATTCTATGATGCTACTGAAGTTGACCAAGACAGTTTTAACATTCCCCTCACATTTGTTTTTCTCAATTTTTGTAAAACATTTTATTGAGGTATGATTGTTATACAAAAAGCTGTGCATATTTAGTTAATGAAACTCCACAAGTTTGGAGATATGTATATTTCTGTGAAAATATCACCATAATTTATGCCATAAACATATTCATTGCCTCCAAAAGCTTCCTCTCGCCCTCTTTATTTATTATTATTATATTATTTATGTGTGCAATAAGAACACATATGCAGAGAAAGTATTTGACAAAATTCAACACCTTTCATAATAAAAACTCTCAAAAAATTAGGTGTAGAAGGAAGTAAAGTGATACCAAGCAGGGCCCTGTGGGCTCCTGTGCACAAAAGACTTTCTGTGTCCCCCATTTCTTTGATTGCTGGCAATAGGCTTCATGCAGCCTCCATAACCTTCCCTGAGTTCCAAAGGGCAGGTTCCAGTAGTTGTTAATTACGGAAGGGAGGGGATGTGAGACAATGGAGAAACAAAGAGTCAAGAGAAATAACAGTGCAGCCTTGGGGCAAAGTCCTGGTGCCCCATCAAGGGATACATACAATATCTTCAAGCTGTTTTGAAGATACTGAAGCCCCCGCCAGGTGGGAGAAGTTAAGGGTTAACAACGGTATGCTGAACACAAGCACGTGGACCCCAGGCCAGATGGAACCTGAAGGGTGATGATGTTGACTCCCACTTACCTCACCACCAACCAATCAGAAGAATGTCCATGAGATGATCACGTCTGCTTTGAACCGCTACTATAAAACTTCTCACTACCCTCTCCGACTGGGGACACACAGTACACAACTTTCAGGGCATTAGCCCACTGTGGCCCCTTTTGCCTGGCAAAGCAATAAAGCTCTTCTTTTCTACTTCACCCAGAACCGTCTCAGATTTAGTTCGGTGTCGGGGTACAGAGGAAGATTCAGCTAAGAAAGGAAGGAAGGAAGGAAGAAAGAAAGATGGAAAGAAAGAAAAAAAAGGCATCCAAATTGAAAAAGAAGTAAAATTATCTGTTTACAGGTGACATGATCTTGTATGTAGAAAGTCCCCAAGACTCCACAAAATAAAAAACAAAACCGTTAGAATAAAGAAATTCATTAAAGTTGCAGGATACAAAATCAGCATAAAAACCAGTTGTGTTTCTATACATAAACAATGAACTATCCAAAAAGGAAATTAAGAAAACAATTCCATTTACAATAGCATCAAAAAGAATAAAATACTTAGAAATAAACTGAACCCCTCATCTTGACTTAATATTAGACAGGCTTCTTCCTGCTGTAGGCCCCTGACCTCCCTTTTCTTAGAGCATTTACTAGTTGAAAGTTTGCCCCTTTGAGATGTAAATCTTTTTAAAAGCCTCTTGCCAGGTTCTACAACCCAGGACTGCCTTTTTCAAGGACCTGGGAGCCACCCCTTTGATATGTAATCATCAAGGATGGTAATTCCCCTTTGTTTTTATTTTTTTTAAGGTTTACTCTCTTAGAAACTTTCAAATATGCAATACAACGTTATTAACTATAGTCAACATGCTGTACACTAGATCCCCATAACTTAGTTATTTTAAAGCTTGTGCTTTTGGATAGAATGCCCCTTGTTCCAGTCACTATGGGAGGATAGAAATCTAGTTTCCTTCAGTGGGCATCTTGCTCCAAGATATAAAACTACCTGCACTGTTCCTATAATAAAATTTAAAATTAGCTGCGAGCATTTTTACAGCCCGCAAAAAAAGAGACTATAATGGCTCATGTTGCTCTTGTCATGCAAAGTAAGAAGTACATTATTTTTTGTGGGTGAATGTATTAGTTTTCTATTGCTGTTGTAGCAAATTACCAAAAACTTAGTTGTTTAAAACAACACAAACATATTAACTCACAGCTCTGTAGTCAGAGTCTTAGTGGGCTGACTGTTGCTGGTTTCACAAGGTCAGAGTTAAAGTTTTGGCTGGCCTGGGCTCTAAGGAAAAATCTGCTTTCAAGATCATTCAGGTCGTTTGCAGAATTCTTGCAGCTTTTTCTGGCCTAGATCCTTGCTGGCTATTATCCGGGGGACTCTCAGTTCCTTACAATCACCTGGATTCCTGCCCTCTTTGCCCCCTCCATCTTCAAACCTGAAGGATGTTTTGTCCTTCTCATGCTTTGAGACTCTCTTAACTTCTCTTCTGCCGAAGGGCTTTTGCTCCAGCTGTAGACGGTTCTCTGCTTTTAAGAACCCCTGTGATCAGACTGGGCCTCGACATTTATTCCAGGTTAATCTTATTTTAAGATCCTCAACCTAAATTATACTGCAAAGTTCGTCTTCCCAAGTAATATAATGTATTCATGGTTCCTGGGTTTAGGGAGTGGCCATGTCTCAGGCGCCATTCTGCCTACAACAAGGAAGAACTTTACCAAAACAAACACATGAACAAACTCTTCAGATGTGACTTCAGAGGGGTCACAGTGACCCAAGAAATACTGTCCTCAGTATCCCTTATGTTATTCATGCAAAACACATTTCCTTTGGCAAGTGCGACTTTCTAAACAATCTGATTTCATGGCTCTAAAACGTTTGGTCAACGCAAGGGTAGTGTAGAATCCTCTAGAAGTAAATTGTCTCAAGATATTGATGTATGGTACACGTACTTTTTAACAATGATCTTGAAATTCTATTTTCTCCAACGAACTTTTTTGATAGAAGATAGAATTAGGTACTTTTCCTTAAAAGTCTCTAATAAGTCCCTGGAATTGTGGTAATTCTATATTGTACATTGATAGATTTGTCCATTTTGCAAATGTGGTAAGTAAAAAATGAGTTTGAGTATCAATTATTTTTTGTCCTCCTTTGTCAACAGAATTATGTAGGTAGTACCCCTCAAATATCAGGTGAACTGAAAACAATGTTTTCCATATTTAAATTGGTTGCATTACTTTATGTACATAAAGTGCTTGAAAATCAGCTAATATTTTCCTTGAAATGATGACGATGCCTCATTTTCATTCTTTCTAAATGTGCTTTCGTTGCTGAGAGAATTTAGTATGCTGTGTGATATTTCTGGCCTTTTGGCAAATCAGGCATACCCTGAATGTAATGATAATCCCTACCCAGCAGGTACTTCTAAGTGAATACAAACAAAATTATCTGTGTGCAAATGTTCATATAATTATGGTTCGACATGATGTGAGATAAGACACTTTATTTTCCTTATTATCAATAGGCAGATCGCACACTTAATTTACTGATTCCAAAGACATAAACAACTAATTTCTGATGCACAAAACCCAATTAAATCGATGTTTGATACCATACCTTTATATATTTTGAAAGGAAATCTTTATTTTTGTATTCTTATTTTCTTTCATGTACTAATAATAAGTTTTGAAATGTTTCCTCTATTTTTAAAATCTATATTAAAATCCATATTTTGTTAGTCTTCTAGTTATTTTAAAAATAATAATAAACAGGGAATTCCCTGCTGATCCAGTGGTTAGGACTCTGGACTTTCACTGCTGAGGGCCCCGGTTCCATCCCTAGTCAGGGAACTAAGATCCTGCAAGCCATGTGGCATGGCCAAGAAAAAAAATAATCAAGTACTTCTCATGAAAATACTGCATTGAATTAATACATGCTATATATATATACTTTTTCAGTATTTTCTGATACTCAAGTCTTGTAACTTATAGAATAAACTTGAAAGTAAAAGCTGTTGATTAATATGATTTATTATTTCTGTTTGAAAATTTGTAAACTGCAAAGTCTCTCAAATACTTATCAGCTCCAAGAATGAATAAATACAGACTATTAAGCTCCTGTAACTCCATGTCTAAACCACCACACAAGCTGCCATATATTACTCACAACTATGGATGAACTGATGCTTGTGTTTTATGAAATAAATGGTGGAAAAAGCCCAGAAATGGTAATTCAAACATGTTAGAATCCCATCTCAGCCACTGACAAAGGGCCTTAATTTTTCCTTTCCTTGCTGTAAATAATAAAATTATCCTTCAGAGAGTTGGGTCAAATGCTGTCTCTGGTCTTACATTGCTTTGCGGTGTATACGGAGCAACTGCAATGGAGCAACATTATTTGCAGATGTGATTTCATATTTTTAATGTGTTCATTTCTTATTCATGTATGCTGAGTTCCATTTTTACTAAAATATAGATTTTTAGTTATTATGAAGAATATTGAGGAGTAGAAGCAGGATATATTTTGTAATCATTTTTATTTATAAATAGTATTTATGTTAGTATTTATTTCTTATTTTAGATTTAGAAAAATAACAAGGAGGCACAAGTCAGGCTAAAATTTTGAGTGAGAATTTTAATAAACAGACATATATTTAGGATTGTAGAAGCCAACATTTGGACCTAGAGTAAAAGATCTTATTTGCATTACCTGATTTCAGTATGAAGAAAGCATGCTGGTCAAGGCTGTCATTTACTTGACTGTCGCCACAGGTCCCAGCTTCACATCCTCAAGTGTCACTCCATTCAATTTGGGACATATGCCTCCATTAACAAATCAAGAAGAGGGGATGATTAAAGCTCTGGATTTAACAAATCAGTAAACTGAGTCATACTTTGCAGTAAACTGCATATAATTAATTAGTTGAAATACATAATATATATACACATATATAAATATGTAATATACATTTATAACTATATAATATACACATACATATATTATTACAAAAGAATATAGAGTCACATTCCAATTCTTTTTCACTAACACATTTGGGGACCTCTTTAGCCATATAAAAAAATCTCCTATAAAATCTCCCTATCATCTTTTACCCTTATTCTCATTTGCATTCTTACACCAGCTCAGAGACTGTGCTGATCCTGTAGATTATTATCAGATTAATCAAATCTTTATCTCAAAGCTTTTTTCTTAAGTTGTGCAGAGTTTTCACACCACCTACAATGTCTAGAATGTTTATTCTACAAAGCAAGAAGGATTCATGTCTATTTATCTTGATCTAGCACTTTCTGTCTCTATGGTACTGAATAAACTCATAAAAATGCAGGATTTTAAAGATATGCTTCTCTATAAATATGAATCCATCTTTCTAAAGACTGCCAAAATGACATTTTCTTTAGCATTTTTTTCTGATGGATAAAGGATATAAATCTCCCTGATCTTAAATTGAAAAAATAACTTTAGGTTATGTATTACCTGAAAGAAGTCCTTAAATTTATGGTTTCTAGGCTTAAATGCCATTGAGATGTCTCTAGTGTTTCAATATTTAACAATTTCTGAGCCATGTAAAAGCATTAGGACAGATACTTCTCGTATACTGGCAGTGGTGTGTGTGTGGGAGGGGGAGAAGATCTCACTTATTTTTCTTTTAATTTCCCCCAAACCTCTAATTTAAGAAAGACTTTCAATAAAAGTGATCTCATCCTCAAATCACTAAGTATTTACTAACTAATGTATATACATAGTTCCATTCAATTCAATTCAGCAAAACAAATGATCAAGCATGCCCTATCTGTCAGGTAATTGATAACTGGAAGAAAATATAACCGAAATTAGCTATACAAGTTAGTCTTAGAAAGTCCACTCACATTTGGGAGGTGAAAATGTAGCCACATAAATATGATACATAGGTCACATTGTGGTGGTATTTGCAAAGTGTTACAGTAATGGATGAGGAAGATTTACATTTCATCTTAGGAGTTGAGGATATATTAGTATTAGTTTTTGAACAATGACCAGGAAGTTTCCAGCTGGATATGGCAAGGATAATGCAGGCAGTAGAAATTGTATTGTCTGAGAGCTTAACAAAAGCACAGATCCTTTTGATCTGCTAATGTGCATGTAAGAGGAATGAGAAAACTGGTCTGACTCCAGACTCAGATCTGTCTGTACACCTGAACAAAGAGTTTTTTTAAGGAGAGGCATAATAATGTGATTAGAAAGAATATTAGGAATCTTGAATTGGAAGGTGAGTCGTTTGGATTAGAAGGATATGGTAATAGTTCAGCATAAGGATAATGAACACTTGAACTAGAGCAGAAGTGTTGAGGAAAAAGATAAGTATATGTATGTGTGTACATATATACACAGCATACACACTTCCTTGTTTCATAAGATTTAAAAATTCTTTTGATGATGGGACACAACATGCTGACACTTGCATAGATGAAAGGCAGAACTCTGTATTACTTACAGCTAAGAAGGAGAGAAGACTGTCACACAGGGCCACACAGGAGGTGGTGACTGGGTAACAGCAAGATGGAGCTGTAGGGGGCAGCTTATCTATGACAAGTAGAGGGGGGTTAGCTAGGTTTCTTGGGCTCTTGGTGGGTTGCCAAATTTGCATAATTCTGTGGGCTCCAGGACAAAGGGGCTGTCCCCAGTTGTTTGGTACCTGACCTTGGGGAAATTAGAGCAAGTGCATAGTGGCCCGGAGTGTGAGAGCTGAGTAAGAGAAGTGGGTAAGGTGTGGAATTAATTAGGCTGCTCGAGGAGGACCAGCCCCTAGTCAGTCTCTCCGAAGTGGATCAAGACAGCATTTAAAATAAAAATTAAAAACCTGTGTTATACTCCTCATAAATATTTCCCATCTCATCTACATCTTTCTTCTCCTCTATGTCTCCTCTATGTTCTTTATCCCTAGAACAGTGCTTTGCAAACAATATTTCTGAAATTCTGGTATTAAGAAACTTAAACTATATTTATTTGATTTATATTTACAGACCCTGTACTCACTAAATCATATTTACAGTAAGTAACTTTACTTTTCATGGAATTTGCATTCATACTTATCACACAAAGTTTAGAAAATTCACATTGGCATGAAGAATAGAAATCACTAGTAATTATAATATCCAAAATGTCTCCTATTCAAATTTTTCTCTGTATCTTTTGTTTTTTGTAACATATCATTTCTCTGTATGTAACATAATTCTGTAGTTCTACCCAAAATGAGAAAGTACTAACATAGGGTTTTATAATTCACTTTTATCATGTTATGATATATCACAAATATCTTTTCATACCTATCAATGTTATTTTTCTACACCATTTTAATGGATGTTAATATATGAATGGGTCATAATTTATAAAATATCATTTTGTAAATTCTCTTATAAGCATCTCTGAATATACTTCACATGAATGCCTAAGTCTACCTTAAAATAGTTTCTGTTTGAAAATGAATCACTGATTCAAAGAATATGAACTATTTTCAAGTTTTTGGTAAGTATTACCATATTTACATCAAGAATAGACTATCACATTTGTCACAAATTCTCCAATTTGGAGGATAATATTTAATGTTTTCAATTGAATACATGACAAATGCAAACTTATTTGGTTCTTTGGTTTATTGGTTACTAACTTAACTAGATTGAACAGTGTCTCATAATTTATTGCACAGTTCTGCTTTTGTCTCAGGGTATTTTTTTCCTAATGATTAATTAATTGCCCTCAATACCAATCGAGTAACTCATGCTACTGCTTTTATATAGTGCTTTATTTATTTGCTAATCACATATGTGTAGTTGAGCATTTCTGAACTTTACAGTTCATATTGACTTGTCTTTTTAACCATGGCTTTCTATCTTATTATTTTAATAATTAGAGCTTTTTAACAGATTTTAATATCTAGTTTTTAAGCAAGCCTTATTTCACCATTCTTTCTTTTATTTTATACATTGCTGGTTCTAAATAAATATTAGCCTGGTCCTCTAGAAAGCAAAGCTTGAGATAAGGCAAATGTGATGATATTAGATCTCAGAAGTACAAACTTCCTACCAGGGTAGTGATGGTGATGAAATAAACAGCAGTGAGGCATGGAAATGTGTGAAGTAAGGCAATACAATGTGCTTAATAAGAAGACTGAAAGAACCCACCAGATCTTTTGGTGGGTGTGTTTACTGAGTATTTGTGTCTCAATTGTATCTGTGGGGTTTTCATTTATTAAGGTGACTGAGTAGTGACATAGATGTCAATGCCATTGAAACAAGAAGTTATTACTTACATTTCCCAAGAGAAGGGGGCATGCATGCCATGCAAGCCCACATGGGAAATAACCAAATTTGGGTCAGGAGGCAGAAGGAGAAGCAAGGTGAAAGCATAGGACCCAGCATTAATTGGGGAAAAGCCATGGCAGGATGGGGTAAACGTTTAGGATTGGCCAGTTTGAATAATTCTGTGGGCTCTGGAGCTCAGGCGCTGGCCTCTAGTTGGCTAGTGCTTGGCGTCCAGTTGATTTAGGGCAGCAGATATATGGCTTGATGTATAAAAGATAGACAAAGGAGGTGTATAAGGATATGGATTCAGAATCAGCTATCTATAAGAAAGGTGAGCTCACCAAAAAGTTATCGTTGTAACAATGAATAAACAAATACCACAATTAAAATAGAGTCAGGAGGTCAAAAGGGGGAGCTTTCACATCCTACACAACAGCAGAGCCCAACAGGATGAAAGACTTCCTCTTCTTGCCTGGGAAGAGCTCAGCCAATGAGAGACTGTCACAACTTAGCCAATGTAAAACCACTACACTCAGACCTCAATTCCTCCAGTGGATTCTTTCTTTATTACAGCCTAACCAGCTTCCTTTTCCCTTCTTTAAAAAAAGTTATTTTTGCCTTGTTGCAGAAGACTTGCACATGGCTTCCCATGGTTGCAGCCCCCGAATTGCAGTTCTTTGCTGATCCTAAATAAACCCTCTTTTGCTGGAGAAATAACTGTCAGTCTGTTTGTTTAAGGTCAGCACTATCTCTAGGGATTAGCTAGCTCTGAAAGGACCAAACTTTCCTTAGCCAGCTAGGTATCCCCAATATGTCAAAACATTATAAAATATAAAAATCACAATACAACATAGTCATTCTGCCTAAGTTGGAAAGAAGAAATTGCACCTCAAAGCAATCCGAGGGCAGTAATCTTCTCAGTTTTTCTATGTTATATATTGAATTGTATACCCCCAAAAGATATTGAGGTCCTAACCCTCAGTATTTCTGAATTTGACCTTATTTGGAAAGAGGGTCTTTGTAGATGAACAACTTAAGACAAGGTCATTAGAGTGAGGACTAATCCGGTATGAGTGGTGTCCTTACGAAAAGGGGAAATTTGAACACAGAGACAGAGACACAGGGAGAACACCAGATGGAAACAGGAGTAACACTGTCACAAGCAAAGGAACACCAGAGACTGGGGATAATTCACCAGAAGCTAGGAGAGGGGCATGGAACAGATTCTCTTTCACAGCCCTCAGAGGGAACCAACCCTGCAGGCACTTTGATTTAGGACTTCTTGTCTCCAGAACTGTGAAAAAATACTTTTCTGTTTAAGCCACCCAGTGTGTGGTACTTTGTTACAGCAGCCCTATGAAATGAATACGTTGTTTTCTCATGACTTTCATCATCAGGGTTCTCTACAAAGGTAACCAGCTCTCTTATTTTTCTGGGTTCTATTAATGGCCCCCACGGAGGTTGCTCAGGAAGCCAAACATCATGGCATGAGGTGGGCCATTTCATCTGAGACTCCAAGTTTTGAGGACACTGTGCCAGGTAAATGAGGTAAATGCTAACATTGGCTTATTTCTAGCAACATCCATCAGTGTTTAACAGTCTGTTGGAGTGCTACATATTTATGAATTTATATTATAATGGCTCCTTTTCGCAACAGATAATTCTTAAAGAGATGTTTTGTTAACTGTCATCAAAAAAGGTTTATGCTTTCTTGATTCAAGAGCAATTTGTGTTTTGATGGAAAATAATATATCACATCAGATTACATTTATTTTATATAAATAATGTTATAACTATTAGGGATGATATTGCTATAGGGATACTTGCTATAAGTTTGATATTAATTGATCTTTACACAATAATGTACTTTATTATGTGTGTGTGTGTGCATGTGTGTGTGTGATTTACTGTGAATCAAGTCTTATAGTTATAAAGACAGTATCAAAATGCATGAATTGGATTTTGAAGAATAGAGGGAGTAAATTGTGATAGCAATTAATGTTAATTAAATATTCATATATCAGCTCTCTGATTTCTGAACACATAATAGAATTATACTTCTTAACTCCTATGCAAATGGAGGCAACCATATGATTAACTCTGATTTAAATGTTGTAAGTGAATAGAACATCTCATTTACAGGACAGAGCCTTTACTAGATGAATCAAGACCTTCCAGAGCTTTCTTTTCTTATACCATGATATCTGGCAGAATTTGGGATGTGGTGGCTGTATGAACCAAGATCCCTAAATGACTATAATGAGGAAAGCTAACAGCCCATCCATCCAACTGCCAATGATCAATAAACAAACTTTGGTCATGTTAAGACATTATTTTATTCAGAGATTGCTTATTATTGCAGAATAACCTCTCATATCCTGAGTTATATAACAGTATTCACCTTTTCCTTATGCCTATAATATGGTTACTTACTATGAAAATATAGTTCAAATTTCAAAGTAGTACTGTAAAAAGAAGAATTCAAAATGACACATTTTTCTAACAAATTATTACTCACTTTTTATGTTGATAGTGGGGAAAATATTTTCATTCCCTTTTGTTCCCAAAATGAGAATGGATTTGGTGCCTCTGCAATTAACTCAGGTAAAATGTTGGAGAGGGGGACCTTCAAGATGGCAGAGGAGTAAGACGTGGAGATCACCTTCCTCCCCACAAATACATAAAAAATACATCTACATGTGGAACAACTCCTTCAGAACACCCACTGAATGCTGGCAGAAGACCTCAGACTTCCCAAAAGGCAAGAAAATCCCCACATATCTGGGTAGGGCAAAAGAAAAAAGAAAAAAGAGAGACAAAGAATAGGGATGGGACCTGCACTTCTCGGAGGGAGCTGTGAAGGAGGGAAAGTTTCCACACACTAGGAAGCCCCTTCACTGGCAGAGATGAGGGGTGGGCGGGGGGAAGCTTCGGAGCCACGGAGGAGAGCACAGCAACAGGGGTTCAGAGGGCAAAGCAGAGAGGTTCCCACACAGAGGATCAGGGCCGACCAGCACTCACCAGCCCGAGAGGCTTGTCTGCTCACCCGCTGGGGCGGCCGGGGGCTGGGAGCTGAGGCTCGGGCTTCGGTCGGATCGCAGGGAGAGGACTGGGGTTGGCGGCGTGAACACAGCCTGAAGGGGCTAGTGCACCACAGCTAGCCGGGAGGGAGTCCAGGAAAACATCTGGACTTGCCAAAGAGGCAAGAGACCATTGTTTCAGGGTGCACAAAGAGAGGGGATTCCTTCCCTGTCTGCCCACAGAAGGCAGAGCACCACCTAAATGAGCTCCAGAGACAGGCATGAGCCACGGCTATCAGCTCGGGCCCCAGAGACGGGCACGGAATGCTAATGCTGCTGCTGCAGCCACCAAGAAGCCTGTGTGCAAGCACAGGTCACTATCCACACCTCCCCTCCTGGGAGCCTGTGCAGCCCGCCACTGCCACGGTCCCGTGATCCAGGGACAACTTCCTTGGGAGAACACACAGCACACTGCAGGCTGTTGCAACGTCATGCCAGCCTCTGCTGCCGCAGGCTCACCCCGCATTCCATTATAACTACCGTACCCCTCCCTACCCCCAGCATGAGTGAGCCAGAGCCCCCAAATCAGCTTCTGCTTTAATCCTGTCTTGTCTGGGCAGGAACAGATGCCTAAGGGCAACATACAGGCAGAGGTGGAGCCAAAACCTAAAGCTGAACCCCAGGAGCAGTGCAAAAAAGAAGAGAAAGGGAAATTTCTCTATGCAGCCTCAGGAGCAGTGGATTAAATCTCCACAATCAACTTGATGTGCCCTGCAACTGTGGAATACCTGAACAGAGAAGGAAACATCCTAAAATTAGGCGGTGGACTTTGAGAGCAAATGTAGACTTTGGGTTTGTTGTCTGCAATTGACTTGTTTCTGATTTTTATGTTTATCTTAGTATAGTTTTTACCACTTGTTATCATTGGTGGATTTGTTTATTGGTTTGGTAGCTCTATTCTTTTTTTATTATTATTTATATAAATAATTATTTTTTTATATATTTAAAAAATATTTTCTTTCTTTTTTTCCTCCCTTTTCTTCTTTTTTTTTAATAAATTTATTTATGGCTGCGCTGGGTCTTCGTTGCTGCGTGCGAGCTTTCTCTAGTTGCGGTGAGCGAGGGCTACTCTTGAATGCGGTGCACAGGCTTCTCATCATGGTGCCTTGTCTTGCTGTGGAGCATGGGCTCTAGGCACACGGGCTTCAGTAGTTGTGGCTCGTGGGCTCTAGAGCACAGGCTCAGTAGCTGTGGTGCACAGGCTTATTTGTTCTGTGGCAAGTGGGATCTTCCCAGACCAGGGCTCGAACCCATGTACCCTGCATTGGCAGGAGGATTCTTAACCACTGTGCCACGAGGGAAGTCCCTCCCTTTTCTTCTGAGCTGTGCGGCTGACAGGGTCTTGGTGCTCCTGCCTCATGTCAGGCCTGAGCCTCTGAGGTGGGAGAGGCGAGTTCAGGACATTGGACCACCAGAGACCTCCCAGCTCCATGTCATATCAATCAGCGAGTGCTCTCCCAGAGATCTCTGTCTCAAAGCTAAGACCCAGCTCCACCCAATGGCCAGCAGACTCCAGCACTGGATGCCCCATTCCAGACAACTAGCAAGACAGGAACAAAACTCCACCCATTAGCAGAGAGGCTGCCTAAAATCATACTAAGTTCACAGACACTCCACCAGATGTGGCCCTGCCCACCAGAAAGACAAGATCCAGCCTCATCCACCAGAACACAGGCACAAGTCCCCCACCAGGAAGCCTACACAAGCCACTGAACCAACCTCACCCACTGGGGCCAGACACCAAAAACAATGGGAACTACGAACCTGCAGCCTGTGAAAAGGAGACCTCAAACACAGTAAGCTAAACAAAATGAGAAGACAGAGAAATATGTAGCAGATGAAGGGGCAAGGTAAAAACCCACCGGAACAAACAAATGAGAGGAAATAGGCAGTCTACCTGAAAAAGAATTCAGAGTAATGATAGTAAAGATGATCCAAAATCTTGGAAATAGAATGGAGAAAATACAGGAAACGTTTAACAAGGACCTAGAAAAACTAAAGAGCAAACAAACAATGATGAACAGCACAGTAAGTGAAAATAAAAATTCTCTAGAAGAAATCAATAGCAGAATAACTGAGGCAAAAGCACGGATAAGTGACCTGGAAGATAAAATAGTGGAAATAACTACCGCAGAGCAGAATAAAGAAAAAAGAATGAAAAGACTGAGGAGAGTCTCAGAGACCTCTAGGACAATATTAAATGCACCAACATTCGAATTATAGGGGTCCCAGAAGAAGAAGAGAAAAAGAAAGGGACTGAGAAAATATTTGAAGAGATTATAGTTGAAAACTTCCCTAATGTGAGAAAGCAAAGAGTCAATCAAGTCCAGGAAATGCAGAGAGTCCCATACAGGATAAAACCAAGGAGAAACACACCAAGACACATATTAATCAAACTAACAAAAATTAAAAACAAAGAAAAAATATTGAAAGTAGCAGGGGAAAAGCAACAAATAACATAAAAGGGAATCCCCATAAGGTTAACAGCTGATCTTTCATCAGAAACTCTACAAGCCAGAAGGGCGCGGCAGGACATACTTAAAGTGATAAAAGGGAAAAACCTACAACCAAGATTACTCTACCCAGCAAGGATCTCATTCAGATTTGACGGAGAAATTAAAAACTTTATAGACAAGCAAAAGCTAACAGAATTCAGCATCACCAAACCAGATTTACAACAAATTTTAAAGGAACTTCCCTAGGCAGGAAACACAAGAGAAGGAAAAGACCTACAATAACAAACCCAAAACAGTTAAGAAAATGGTAATAGGAACATACATATCAATAACCACCATAAATGTAAATGAATTAAACGCTCTAAAAAAAAGACAGAGACTAGCTGAGTGGATACAAAAACAAGACCCATATATATGCTGTCTACAAGAGACCCACTTCAGACCTAAGGACATATACAGACTGAAAGTGAGGGGACAGAAAAAGATATTCCATGCAAATGGAAATCAAAAGAAAGCTGGAGTATCAAATATCTTTTCTGACCACAACACTATAAGACTGAATATCAAATACAGGAAGAAAACTGTAAAAAATACAAACACATGGAGGCTAAATAATACACTACAAATTAACCAAGAGATCACTGAAGAAATCAAAGAGGAAATCAAAAAAATACCTGGAAACAAATGAAAATGAAAACACGATGGCCCAAAACCTATGGGATGCATGAAAAGCAGTTTTAAGAGGGAAGTATATAGCAATACAAATCTACTTCAAGAAGCAAGAAAAATCTCAAATAAACAACCTAACCATACACCTAAAGCAATTAGAGAAAGAAGAACAAAAAAAAAACAACCCAAAGTTAGCAGAAGGAAAGAAATCATAAAGAGCAGATCAGAAATAAATGAAAAGGAAATGAAGGAAACAATTGCAAAGATCAATAAAACTAAAAGCTGTTTCTTTGAGAAGATAAACAAAATTGATAAAGCATTAACCACACTCATCAAGGAAAAAAGGGAGAAGACTCAAATCAACAGAATTAGGAATGAAAAAAGGAGAAGTAACAACAGAGAGTTAACAAATACAAAGGATCTTGAGAGATTACTACAAGCAAATATATGCTAATAATATGGACAACCTGGAAGAAAAGGACAAATTCATAGAAAAGCACAACCTCCGAGACTGAACCAGGAAGAAATAGAAAATAGAAACAGACCAATCACAAGCACTGAAATTGAACTTGTCATTAAAAATCTTCCAACAAACAACAGCCCAGGACCAGATGGCTTCACAGGAGAATTCCAGCAAACATTTAGAGAAGAGGTAACACTTATCTTTCTCAAACTCTTCCAAAATATAGCAGAGGGAGGAACACACCCAAACTCATTCTACGAGGCCACCATCACCCTGATACCAAAACCAGACAAAGATGCAACCAAAAAAAGAAAACTACAGGCTAATATCACTGATGAACATAGATGCAAAAATCTTCAAAAAAAGACTAGTAAACAGAATCCAACAGCACATTAAAAGGATCATACACCATGATCAAGTGGGGTTTATCCCAGGAATGCAAGGATTCGTCAATATATGCAAATCAATCAATGTGATACACCATATTAACAAATTGAAGGATAAAAACCATATGATAATCTCAGTAGATGCAGAAAAAGCTTTTGACAAAATTCATCACCCATTTATGATAAAAACCCTCCAGAAAGTAAGCACAGAGGAAACCTACCTCAACATAATAATGGCCATATATCACAAACTGACTGTCAACATTGTTCTCAATGGTGAAAAACTGAAACCATTTCCTCTAAGATCAGGAACAAGACAAGGTTGCCCACTCTCACTATTATTATTCGACATACTTTTGGAAGTTTTAGCCACAGCAATCGGAGAAGAAAAAGAAATAAAAGGAATCCAAGTCAGAGAGAAGTAAAACTGTCACTGTTTGCAGGTGACATGATACTATACATAGAGAATCCTAAAGATGCTACCAGAAAACTACTAGAGCTAATCAATGAATTTGGTAAAGTAGCAGGATACAAAATTAATGCACAGAAATCTCTTGCATTCCTATACACTAATGATGAAAAATCTGAAAGAGAAATTAAGGAAACACTCCCATTGACCACTGCAACAAAAAGAATAAAATACCTAGGAATAAACCTACCTAAGGAGACAAAAGACCTGCATGCAGAAAACTAGAAGACACTGATGAAAGAGATTAAAGATGATAGAAACAGATGGAAAGATATACCCTGTTCCTGGACTGGAAGAATCAACATTGTGAAAATGACTATACTACCCAAAGCAATCTACAGATTCAATGCAATCCCTATCAAACTACCACTGGCATTTTTCACAGAACTAGAACAAAAAATTTCACAATTTGTATGGAAACACAAAAGACCCCGAATAGCCAAAGTAATCTTGAGAAAGAAAAATGGAGCTGGAGCAATCAGGCTCCCTGACTTCATACTATACTACAAAGCTAGAGTAATCAAGACAGTATGGTACTGCCACAAAAACAGAAATACAGATCAGTGGAACAATATAGAAAGCCCATATATAAACCCATGTACATATGGTTACCTTATCTTTGATAAAGGAGGCAAGAACATACATTGAAGAAAAGACAGCCTCTTCAATAAATGGTGCTGGGAAAACTGGACAGCTACATGTAAAAGAATGAAATTAGAACACTCCCTAACACCATACACAAAAATAAACTCAAAATGGATTAAAGACCTAAATGTAAGGCCAGACACTATCAAACGCTTAAAGGAAAACATAGGCAGACACTGTATGACATAAATCACAGCAAGATCCTTTTTGACCCACCTCCTAGAGAAATGGAAATAAAAACAAAAATAAACAAATGGGACCTAATGAAACTAAAAACCTTTTGCATAGCAAAAGAAACCATAAACAAGACGAAAAGACAACCCTCAGAATGGGAGAAAATATTTGCAAATGAAGCAACTGATAAAGGATTAATCTCCAAAATATACAAGTAGCTCATGCAGCTCCATATCAAAAAAACAAACAACCCAATCCAAAAATGGGCAGAAGACCTAAATAGACATTTCTCCAAAGAAGATATACAGATTGCCGTCAAAAACATTAAAGGATGCTCAACATCAGTAATCATTAGAGAAATGCAAATCAAAACTACAATGAGTTATTACCTCACAGTGGTCAGAAAGGCCATCATCAAAAAATCTACGAACAATAAATGCTGGAGAAGGTGTGGAGAAAAGGGAACCCTCTTGCACTGTTGGTGGGAATGTAAATCGTTACAGCCACTATAGAGAACAGCATGGAGGTTCCTTAAAAAACTAAAAATAGAACTGCTATATGACCCAGCAATCCCACTACTGGGCATATACCCTGAGAAAAGCATAGTTCAAAAAGAGTCATGTACCACAGTGTTCATTGCAGCACTATTTACAATAGCCATGACATCGAAGCAACCTAAGTGTCCATCAGCTGATGAATGGATAAAGAAGATGTGGCACATATATACAATGGAATATCACTCAGCCATAAAAATAAACGAAATTGAGTTATTTGTAGTGAGGTGGATGGACCTAGAGACTGTCATACAGAGTGAAGTAAGTCAGAAAGAGAAAAACAAATACCATATGCTAACATATATATATGGAATCAAAAAAAAAAAAATGGTTCTCATGAACCTAGGGGCAGGACAAGAATAAAGCCCAGATGTAGAGAATGGACTTGAGGACACAGGGAGGGGTAAGGGAACACTGGGATGAAGTGAGAGAGTAGCACTGACATATATACACTACCAAATGTAAAATAGGTAGCTAGTGGGAAGCAGCCGCATAGCACAGGGAGGTCAGCTCGGTGCTTTATGACCACCTAGGGGAGTGGGATAGGGAGTGTAGGAGGGAGATGCAAGAGGGAGAGGATATGGGGATATATGTATATGTATAGCTGATTCACTTTGTTATACAACAGACAGTAACACCACATTGTAAAGCAATTATACTCCAATAAAGATGTTAAAAATAAATACATAGATAAATGCAAAAAAGCATTAAAAATTAAAAAAATAAAATGCTAGAGAAACATAAGGTTTACATGGAATAGTAATCCTTTTTTAAATATTTTTATATTATAAAATATAACCCAAACAAAATAAATTCAGATAAAATTATAAGGATGATGTTAATAATAATAATTATGAAAGCAGCAAAAATTTATATTTATTGAATATTTAACATGTGCCTCACTAAATTAAATGATTTATACTCTGTATCTCATTTAATTCTTAAGGTAATCTTGTCATATAAATACTAATATTATCTTCATTTTTCAGATAATAAAAACTAAGGTTTAGAGAGGTGTTATGGGCTGAATTATGTCCCCCTCAAATCCATATGTTGACATCCCAACACTTAGTGCCTCACAATGTAACTGTTTTTGGAGATCAGGTCTTTAAGAGGTGATTAACTTAAAATGAGGCAATCAGGTTGGGACCCTAATCCAATATGACTGGAGTCCTTAGAAGAAAAGGAAGAGACAACCAGGGATGTGGATACACAGAAAAAAGGCAAACAAGCAGATTTTTAGTCATTTAGAGCCTGCCTGTTTTGCATACCTCATGAAATCTCACCCAGTATCTGCAGGTTATTCATAAGATAGAGTCTTATAGTTATAATACCCTAGCTTGGCATGACCTTTTTGAGCTCTCTGACCCAAAGATGACCTGACATTATGCTGAGCACATCATCTACACATGTAAGCTCACTCTCGGGTCCCCATTTTCCCAGAGGTCTCTTACCTTATTTCTCTTCTGGGTGATGGCCCCCCATGCCCGCCGTGGCCTCTGGATAATCTCGCGCTGTGAAGAATTTCTCCTGCCATGAAACCCTGTCCAAATATTTCCAAAAAAACTTTACGTGTGGTACTGGCTCTTTTGTTCATGTATTTTTCCGTGATCAGCCCTCAAATTCCTTAAACTAAAACCTCTTACATCTTCACAAGTGCGTTTGAAGAAAATAAAATCTCTTCGTAAAACATGAGGCAGTAAAACATATTTTGAGCTTTGTAACAAAGTAGACCTTTTCATAGATTTTAAAATTTCTGAGTCTCATTAGCTACAGATTTATAAAAAAGGGAGCAGGCAACAAAATAATGAGTTAATTGGGGCCTTGTGAGAGCTAAATGAATCTAAATTGGATAATATATGTATGCATTTATGTATAAAGATAATATATGTATGCATGCATTTGTGTATGAAGATAATCTATGTATGTATGTATGTATGTATTTATGTATGAAGATATGTATGCATTTATTTATGTGTGAAGATGTATGGCACAATGATTACTCTCAAATGTGTAACTTAATTTAATTTAATCTCCACCCTAACTCTGAGTCTTACATATTCAACTTTCTATCATACACCTCCATTTCAATGTCTAATAGGCATTTCAAACTTGAGATATCCAAAACTGAACTCCTGATTTCCATTCTTGCTCAGGCAGCTTTTTTGTTACCTTAACGATTTCTGAAAATTATAACTTGCTTAAGCTAAAACACTGATGTTATTCTTGAGTCCTCTCTCACAACACACTTTGAAACCATTAGCCAATCTTGCTAATGTTATCTCAGAAAGTAATGAGAATTGGACCCTTCTGACTAAATGCACTTTTTTTGGCTGCGACGGGTCTTCGTCGCGGCACGCGGGGTCGTCGTTGAGGCACGTGGGATCTTTCGTTGCGGCATGCGAGCTCTTCGTTGTGGTGCCCAGGCTTCTCTCTAGTTGTAGCGCGTGGGCTCCAGAGTGCGTGGGCTCTGTAGTTTGTGGCACACAGGATTAGTTGTCCCATGGCATGTGGGACCTTAATTCCCTGATCAGGGATCGAACCCGCGTCCCCTGCATTTCAAGGCTGATTCTTTACAACTGGACCCCCAGGGAAGCTCCTAAATGCACTTCTAATATTCTTTTAGCATCATCTTTCACAGGATGAAATAGTTTCCTATTGCTAGTGTGATAAATTACCACAAATTTAGTGACATAAAATAACACGTGTTATAATTCTGGGGATCAGAAGTCTGAAATGGATTCCACTGGATTGGAACCGAGATGTTGGCAGGGCCGTGCTCTCTCTGGAGGCTCTAGGGGGAGAATCTATTTCCTTGCCTTTTCTGGTTACTAGGTGCTGCCTGCATTCTTTGGTTCATGGCCCCTCTCACCATCCTCAAAGCACATCATTCCTACATCTATTTCCATTCATTGTCACATATCCTCTCCTACTCTTGAACCTCATGATGCCTCCTTGTTATAAGGACCCTGTGATTACACTGGTCCCACCCAGATAATCCATAATCACTTCCATATCTCAACATCCTTAACTTCACATTTGCAAAGTCGCTTTTGCCACATAGAGTAACATTCACATATTTCATGCATTAGAACATGAATATTTGGGAGAGGGTTATTATTCAGCCCACCAAACGTGACTTTTTGCAATAGCCCCCAAATATTCTTCCTGCTTCTACCCTTGTGCTCTGTACTCTGGTCTCTACATGGCAGTGAAAGTGATGCTTTTAAAACACAAAGAATGTTATATCACTGTTTTCAAAACCAACCAATTGCTTCTCATCTAAAATAAGCTAAAGTTCTTACCACGGCTGAGGCCCCAAGTGATGGCTCTTCATCATCTCCCTGTGGTCCTGTCTCCCAACATTCTATTCCTCACTCCACTCCAGTCACACTCTCGCCCTCTCCAAACTTGAGACACTTTCTGTTCTCTCTTCCGGTAGCTCTTTTCCAGATTGACACATGACTGTTTCTCCCACTTCCCTCAGCGGAGTGTCTGCTCAATTGTCACCACTATGAAGAGGCTTTTTCTTACTACTCTAAATAAAATAGCAGTGCTTTTGAACCCTCAGAACTCCTTTGATGGATTTCCCATGATTTATTTAACTCCATGGCACTTATTACCAGTTAAAATATGTTTACTGTTATTTGTTGTTGTTATTGTTTATTTCATATTTGTTTACTATCAGTCTTTCCAGAATCCTCTATCATAGGAGAAACATTGTAGATATTGTTCACCTCTGTATCACAAGCTCTTATAACAAGCTGGGCATGAGGAGAGCACTTGATAAATATTCCTGGAATGGCTGAAATATTATTTATTCCATTCTTAATATCTCCAGAGTTCAAATACTTAAATGTAATAGTATTGGTACAAATATCCCAAACTCAATATGGTAAGTATATATGAATTATTGAGGCAGCCACTTATTACTCTAATACTATTTGATATCCAAATATTTCTGGCAATTGTACTAGTTTCCTAGGTTTGTCCAAATGAAGTGCCATAAACTTTGAGTGGCTTAAAACAGTGGAAATGTATTATCTCACATCTCTGGAGGCTATAAGTCCAAAATCAAGCAAAATCATGCTTCCTCTCACAGCTGTAGAGGGATCCTTTGTTGCCTCTTTCTAGTTTTTGTTGGTAGCTCTCATCCTCTGGTTTCTTTGTCTTGTAGCTGCATCACTCCAGTCTCTGCCTGTGCCATCATGTGGCATTCTTCTGTGTGTCTCCACTTTACATGACTGTCTTCTTATGAGAATACAAATTATTTTGGACTATGGACCAATCCTACTCCAGTATGCAATCACCTTAACTTAATTAATTACATCTACAATGACCCAATTCCAAATTAGATCACATTCTGAGGTAAGGGAAGTTAGGGCTACAACATATCTTTTTGAGTGACATAACTTAATGTATAACAGTGATTATAGTGATTCCCAAAGGTATAAGCCACTGTTTAATATATATCAATACTTTGCGTATTTTTATCTAATTATATTTTTAAAAATTTCTTGAGTTTTGATCCAAATTTATTAATAGTGACATGTTTAGAAAAAGATCCTAAATATTGAATATGGTTCCAGTTATTTAAGTTATTAAAGATGCTAATATTATCATCAAGTTATCTCTCCATGATGAAATAAATTACACGCTCATGATTATCTTATTTACATATGTACATTCATTTTTGCTAAAACCTACTACATCTTTTTAAACTTTATGCTAATAGCAATTTCATAGTAAAAACACTTGTTTCAGTAAATAAATGTAAGGCACTTAGAAGTCATAGAATTGCAGGTGTGTGATATATTTTGATAGAGACATTTCAATAGTAGAGACGTTCTTGGGGGATATATATTTATTTTTTCTAAATGGAATAACTTGGTTGAGGAAAAATATTATTATTAAAATGTTTTCTTTGCCTTAGATTTACATAATCAAGAATCTCCTGGGTTCTTTATCAAAGCCCTTGGCTTTGCTGTGACAAACATCACAACCACCAGTACATTTTAAAGTCAGTTTCTTATTGTCCAATATTTGTATATAGGTTTAGTTGGGAAAAAAAAGTAGGAAAGTTCAGTCATGATCTTTATGACTAAAATGACTGCAATTCAGCCCATGAGTATAAAATATTATAATAATAAATTAAGCTAATTATTTTGGTCTACCTACAATAAATTTAATTCATAGGCAAAAATGAAGATATACAGGTCAAAAGAATTCAACAAAATAGGACTTGGCTTTAAAAGTGTGCTACCTCTAGAATTCTAGGTTCATAAACCCATTCGATTTCTCTACAAGTTGCCTCTTGCTCTTGTCATCTGCATTAAAACTAGGCTCTTTATTCCTAAACAGTACTTGTGATTGACCCATTGGCCAAACAAAAGTAATATTATTAATTGCTTGGTGGGGGAAGCAGGGGTCATGAGTCCTTGAAAATGTATGCATTATAAAACTATGCTTCATTTTCACTCACTAATGAATTGGAAGAAGACATAGGAAGCCTATTTGTTAGATTTGCAAAGTTATGAAACTGGGAGGTTATAAATATTCTGTATAATAGACTCTGCATCTTAAAATATCTGAATAGGTTAGAATGAGGAGATGGATTTTAACAAGATGAACTTAAAATAAGTTTACATGCAAGGTGGTAAATCTTTTTCTTGGAATTAAAATTCTAACGGAGTAATTACATATGGGTTTGTGAGAAGAGAAGATATATGTTAGTGAAAGGATCTTATGAATTGTAGGACTGTCATATGAAATGATATATTTGCAATTAGTATGCTCAGGTATATGCTGGAAAAGCACTTAGTGAGTGATAAAACCTTAGAAATTTTAGGACCTTTTTGTTCTAAACACGCACCCTATACTTGGCCATCTAATTTTTAGGACTATAATGGTTTGTTTAAAGCAATAATAATAATATTGTACTCTGTGATTATAACATAGAGTTAAGTTGAATGAATGACAACATTCATTCATTCATTCAAATAGGAGAAGGAAGGGAGGAATTGGAAATAAATGTAGCAAGATACTTGCACTACATGTGAAGAAGTATAGTGTTACTTGAAGTTAGAATTAGATTAGTTAAAAATGTATATTGGAAACTCTAGGCAACCATAAAAAATTAAAAAAAGAATTATTGCTACACAAAGAGAACAGACAAAATGGAATCATATAAAATGCTCAACTAAAACTAGTGAAGCTAGAGCGGGAACAAAGAATAGCAAAGACTTAATGCAATGAATTTAAAAACAACTATAAACATGGTACATATTAAAGCAATTATATCAATCATGACTTTAAATATAAATGATCTAAATATATCAGTTAAAAGATAGAGCTTAAAAGAGTGGAAAGAGAAACAAGACCCAAAATATGTTGCCTGAAATATCCCCCCTTTAAATATAATGACAAAGATAGTTAAAAGTGAAGAGTTGGAGGAAGTATGCCATGGTAATACTAATCAAAAGAAAAATGGAGGTGCTATGTTAATTTAAGACAAAATAAATTCTAGAATAAGAAAAAATATTAGGGAAAGAGAAGGGCATTGCATAACGATAAAGAGGTCAGTTATCCAAGAAGAAAAAACAATTGTTAATATGTATCAACCTAACTACAGAGCATCAAAATACACGAAGCAAAAATTGATAGAACTACAAAGATAAACAGACAAATCCACTATTAGATGGGAAATTCAACATATTTCTATATATTCAAACAGATATGTTTGATACATGTAAACAGAAAAGCCCCCAAAATCAACTGGATCTAATTGACATTTATAGAATATTTCATCGAACAACAGCAGAATACATGTTCTTCTCAAGCTAACATGGAACATTTACTAAGATAGACTACACTTTTGGGTCGTAAAACATGCCTTAACAAATTTAGAAGACTAGAAATCACACAAAGTATTTTCTCAGGACATAAAGGAACTGAACTAGAAATTAATAACACAAAAAGATAGCTGGAAAAATCTCCAAAAAAATGGTGATTAAAAAAGACTCTTTTAAGTAATATAGGTGTCAAAGAAGTGGTCTTAAAAGAAATTAAAGAAAGAAAATTTCTAGCTAAATTAAAGTAAAAATTCAATGTTACAAAATTTGTGGGATACAGTGAAAGCAGTGCTCAGGAAAATTTATAGTATTACAAGAACATATTAGAAAAGAAGAAAGATATTCAATCAATAACCTCAGCTTCCACTTTAGAAACCCAGAGAAAGAAAATCAATTTAAACCTAAAGAAATAAAAAGAATAAAGAAGTAAAAGAATGAGATTAAAAGAATAAAGAAGTAAAATTAGAGCAGAAATAATAAAATTGAAAATAGTCAAACAATAGAAAAACCAACAAAATGAAAGAGTTTCTCTAAACAAATAAAAGATTTTTTTCTTTTACAAAACATCTTGAAACACTAATCAAGGATTAAAAAAGGTATAAGAGAGATTACCACTACCAATCACATGGACAATAAAAAGATAGTAAAGTAATATTATGAACTACTTTATGTCCACAAATTTGATAATTTACATGAAGTAGACCATTTCTTGAAAGGTGCAAATTACCAAAACCCATATAAGGAGAAATAAATAATTTGAATATCTTTATGTCTTTTAAAGAAAATGAATCCATAATTAATGACCTTTTCAAAAAAGCAAATACTAGGCCCATATGGTTTTACTGGTAAATTCTGCCAAACATTTAAAGAAAAAAGTACTGAGAAAAGTGTAAAACTTCCTAAAATTTATAAAGATTATCCATAAAAGGCTTCAGCTAACATTATACTTAACGTTGAAGGACGAAATACTTTCTCCATAACATCTAGAACAAAGTAAGAGCATCTTTTCTCAACACAAGTATTCAACATCATACTGGAAGTCTTTGCTAGTGCAATAAGACAAGTAAAACATAAAAAAAAAATACACTGGAAAGGAAGAAATGATATTGTCTTTATTGGCAGATGGCCTGATTGTCATTGGAGAAAATCAAAGAAGCTACATATAAACTCCTGGAATTAAGAAGGGAGTACAACAGGGTTACAAGTGCATGGTCAATGTGCAAATGCCAATTGTTTTCCCATCTACCAAAAATAAACAATAGGAATTTGAAAATTTTAAAAAGTATTGGTTTTACAATAATATTAAAATAATTAAATATTTTGATATGAATGTAATGATATATGTACAGAATTTCTATATGGAAAACCGCAAGAGATTGACAAAGAAATCAAAGTTCTAAATAAATGGGAAGATATTTCATGTCCATGGATGGGAAAAATAAATATTGTTAAGATGTGAATTCTTCCAGACTTGATCTATAGATTCAACACAATCACGGTCAGAATCTCAGCAAGCTCTTTTGTAGATATCAATAAGCTGATTCTCAAATGTATATGGAAAAGCAAAAGATCTAGAATAGCCAGCAGAGTACTGCAGAAAAAATGTTGGAGAACTCACATTACCCCATTTTGAAACTTATTGTTACCATAATAAAATAAATATGGTATTGGTTAAAGAATAGACCCATAGTTCAATAGAACTGAAGAGAGGCAAGCTATAGATCCATACAAATATAGTCAACTGATTTTTGACAAAGATGCCGAGGCAATTCAACAGAGAAAGGACAGTTTTTTCAATAAATTATGTTGGAAAAATTGAATGTCCATATGCAGACATATGAAAATAGACACAGACCTTAAAAGTTAAATAAAATTAAACTAAAAATGAATCATAAATG
This sequence comes from Eschrichtius robustus, assembly GCF_028021215.1. Classification (NCBI taxonomy): domain Eukaryota; kingdom Metazoa; phylum Chordata; class Mammalia; order Artiodactyla; family Eschrichtiidae; genus Eschrichtius; species Eschrichtius robustus. The sequence continues at coordinate 17,264,974 of NC_090825.1, forward strand.
TAAATATAAAATGAAAGACTATAAAACTTCTGAAAGTAAATCTATCTGAACTTAGCTTTGTTAATGAATTTTAGATTCAACCTCAAAAGCATGATCCACGAAAAATAAAAGTAATAAGTTGGACTTTATTAAAATTAAAAACTCTGGTCTCTGAAAGACATTAAGAGAATGAAAATTCTAGCCACAGACTGCGAGAAAATATTTGCAGAACACACATTTGATAAACGATGTACATCCAAAGTATACAAGGAAATTTTAAAATCCCTCATTAAGAAAATAAACAACACAATTAAAAATATCATCCACCTATAGTTCACCCATCTCACCCATAATTTGACAAAAAAAATTGTAAACACCCATCATATATATCGTTTGCATAAGCTATGGGAGATCACTGGAAAGTTTCAAAATTGAAATGAACCAAAAAGCAACGGTATAGATAAACAGAACCTAATAAAGGTAAATTTGTAACTGAGCCCAACTTATTTTTTACCTAGACATTTTTCTTTAGATACTTACATTTATATTTGTAAAATAAAAATAGTAGAAAAAAAGGTAGGCATACGAGCTTTCTCTTTAAGGTCAGTTATTCACCCTTAGATTTACATTCTGGTTTCTGAAAAGACACTCATCTGGCAGCTCCAGAATTACAAGTCTAATATTTAATAGTAAGCTGTCAGTTCCTGGTTTGTGCTTTGAAATGATGACATTTGTTAAATACTGAAGGGGGCTGTAATTGGCATAATTTCTATTCCTCTAGTACTCTATTTACAAACCAGTTTATGAATTCTGAATTGCCAATGTCATCTTGCAGATTCCAAGAACTCTTAACTTAATTGACTGACCAACCCATTTTAATGCCATGTTTCCAAGTGGCTATATTCAGTAAGTCAATCACTTAAGACCTTCACACACATGTATTCACATTTTGCTCACACATTTAACTACATAGACTGGTTTCTAGGCATTAAATGAACTGATTAAATAAGACTCACAATTCAGTATATTCCCAGTAAATTTAAATATATTTTCCGTCTCATAGATCATGTGATGAAATCAAAAGTAATTGTCAGTAAAACTGGCTGGTATTAATTTTGCATATATTGTATCCAAACCACTCTACCTTTTTTCAAATGCTTTAAATGAATTGACTTAGAAGTATTTATAAATTGCAACCTGTATATCTATAATTGTATGTTCTATATGATCACAATTATATTTCAATCATACAAACATTTCATGCATGCCTGCATGTAGACATATGTAATAAATAACAAGGTCTAGGTGATGTCAGCTCTCAAATATTTCAATCAACGTGTTTGTTCTGACTTTACCTTCAGGACGCTACTTCAGTCATTCATAAAGTCTATTTTAACAGCCTCTTGACTGATATCCTTGTTCCACTCATGTCCTCTTAAATATTTTCAATTCTCAGGTGCTTAATGGTCTAAGAGTTACATGCATTCATACTCCTACTCATTGCTTATAAAAAGGGATCCAAGTTTCTTCGCATAATACATAATAACTAACATATGTGGCTGTCTTTCTAAATGTATTGCATATATTAACTCAGTTAAAAACACACACACAACTCTCTAAGGGAAGTACTATTATTGCCCTATTAACAGATGAAGAAATTGAGACAAGTACAGGTTAAGCTATTTGATTATAGAGCTAGTCAGTAATATAGAGTGGATTCAAACTCCGCAATTTGCATATAGAGTCTGCACCCCTAATCTTGAAGCTGTATTTCCCAAGGGTCCTACAAGATCCTTCTCAATTTGACTGTTTACTTTCTTATCTTGTTAAAGGCAAATAGCAAAAAACAATCAGACACAAGCCTGTAGTGTGACAAAATCAGACATTGACTGGCTGCAGCAGTGGAGGGCACCACAGAGAAACGGTAGAATGCTTGCTACTCAAAGAGAGGGAGGAGATAAACATATTTTGTAAGGTTTGGGATAGGGCTGATGGATTCTGAGGAGAGTCCAAGGAAAGTATGGGAGGGTTTGAAATTGGTTACTGTTTAGAAAGCAGGATTAAGAGAAACATAAATTAGAAACTGTATGCTGTCATGAGACAAGGGTGGCCTAGAAATTTGTTTCCTCTGGTAATAAATGGGAAAATAAAAGTGGTTTCAGAGTGTCACTGGAAAGAAAACAGTAGTCTTAAAACGTGGCTGCCGGGCATTTCACAGATGCTGTATGACTTTGGAAGAAATAATGTGTTCTCAACTCCGTGGACAGCAGGTTTCCACTCTTCAAACCTAATTTCTTAAATATTTCCATGCTTCTGTTTTTTGTATACATCATACTCTTTGTCAGGAATAATCCCTTCTATATTCCCTTCATTAATTTCTACTAGTCTGTTTAGATAAAATTCAATTATCACTTCTTCTGGGAAAGTTTCCATGGCTTGTTTTATAAAATTGACCACTTCTACTTGTATGCTAACTAAAATTTGTTTTCTTTAACTGTCTATGTGTATGTGTTTCCCACTAGATAGTGAGCCAATCTAAAGCAGGGACACTTTTTTCCCCCTGTGGTATCCCCTGCACAATAATATTTAGAAAGATGCACAATAATACTAGCTGAAAGGAATGAATGAACAAATGAATGCACAAATGAATTCTGGCAAAAAAAAAAAATGTTTCATGCCAACAGAACATTTCTTTCTACTGTGGTTGGTGGCTTCCATTGCTACCTTGAGAAACTGTCACTGGGTGTAAGTGTGCCACTTTACACCAGGCTGGCTAAAGCTTTGTACAAATGAGCTATCCAACATTCTAATGGCAGTGCAAACTATGGTGTTAATTGTCACCCTATTCCTATAAACTCACAGCTTGTCCATGTAATTTACAAATTGTTCCCTTCCCCTCAGTTGTAGTTATTCTACCTTAGCTTGCCCAATAGCAACTACTTGGGTTCCCTGCCACCTTAAGTCCTTTACATATGGGAATAAATATGCAGCAAACCTTCCCTAATAAAGAAGACATGACTGCAACCTAGATACTATCTAACTGTGCTCTTCTCTTGACTAGTATATAACTTAGAGATGATGTTCATGAAACAGATTCCGAAATTTATAGTTTTCAGGAGTTTTAGGACTAGACTTTATCAATATTTTTTAGGACTCTTTGCCATTTTGCTACTCTACTTGTGCTACATTTAGTGACATGGGTTCTCCTTAATTCACATTTTTAATTATTTTCAGTTTATATTTAATTTTTAGTGTTGCCTTTGGTAATACATTTCAAATGACAATATTCAGCTACATGAAAAACAAATGCTATGTATAGCTGATTCACTTTGTTATAAAGCAGAAACTAACACACCATTGTAAAGCAATTATACTCCAATAGAGATGTTAAAAAAATTAAAAACAAAAACCAAAAAACAAATGCATGATCATTGGATCTTTTATCTATTGGATGAATTAAATGTAGAAGAATCTGATGACTACCTCATTTTAAAAGGTGAGAGAAATAAAAAATATATGCTTAGTGGGTGTAGAAGATAATGGGACATGGTATTAATTTAAAATATTTATGAACCTGTACTATTCACTACACATAAGTATGTTGATATCTCAAATGGAATATGTGAATAAAATCAAATGAAATCATGCTAGAGGGAATTCATTTGCTAAAGTGTGAATAACAAAGGGTCTTTTGTCAGAATATGAAAAATCTTCACAGTGTACTTCAAAAACATCCAACTATTGAATATTCAAAATCAAAAACATGGACTTCTTATGCTTTAATTGACATGAAATGTCTTATCAACATTTTTTTCTTTATTGTGGGGGAATCTTTCTCATTAAGTGGATCATCTTACTGCATATTGTTACTGAAAAATCATCAATAAGAACAAACTTTTTGTGATGTTATTAACAGTTTTCAGGTTAAGACAGTAAATGTTCACTCCTGATGTTCTGATTGCCAGAATTTTCTTAGACTAAGAGCAATGCTTACAATAGGTCAGTTCCTTGGACCCAGTTTCAAGAGGGAGAGATACTTATCCCTTTTTCTGTAAGAAAAGGTGGGGAGTGTAAGTGGGGTTGAAGCAACAGTGAAGTTTGCATAGAAACTTACCAGTAAGTAAAACCGTCTAATGCCAACTATGACCATGATACTGTATTTTTGTTTTTATATTTGATTCTTGGACCTTCACTTAGTAATGTGCAATCTTTGTAAATTATACAATATATGTGAATGCCAGTTTCTTCATCTGTAAACTAGGGATAACATTGTCTCCACTGCAGTGTTGCTGTGGGCATTATGGAGAATGTAATTGAAGTGGCTGACATTCATACAGCACTATTGAAACTTTTATAATTACATTTGGTGAAATGTTGCTTTTCTTAAGGCTTCCCTGAAATTGAAGATACAGCTAATTGTCCCTTTTGTAATCACTTAGCACCTTGTGGCAGCTTCCTTCTTTAAGATCTAATATAATATACTTTATGTCTTCCTACTGGTAATCAATAAGTGCTTGGAGGGTAGCAAATGCATTTTATTAAATATATTTCTCCTAGAATATAGCAAGTTCTTGGAATTGTAAGTGCCAAATAAATGTTTGCTGAATTACACTGAAATATGTAAGATATTTGACAAAAAGTTTAAGAAAAATCCTTAAAATATTCGATATGTCTAGAGCATAATCAATATAAAAGCTCACTGTGCTTATTTAATGTGTCAGTTTATTATGTAGAATATGATTTTGTATTTTGATTTTGTATTTTAATATATTCACATTGAAAAAAATTTTTTAAATCTAGTTTTCAAATATGTTTTTTAGTCTCTGAGTGAAAACATTTTAAATAATTTTAAAAGTTTTGACCTTATAATTATTTGTTGATACATGCTAAGACAATATCTATCCGACTTATTTGGATTATTTTTGGACAAATGCCAATGCTTTACCGCAAAAACTTAATAAAGATAATTAATTGGTTTTATGGTCTTAAATGTTAATCTTTCATGAAGAAATGACAAAGAAACTTACTTATACTTCTTTTGCATCAGTTAAATAACAATATCCACTAAACCAGCCATGGTTAATGATGGGAAAGATCATATGTGAACAACAAACACGTGCACATATTCCTTCCAGAAGCTAAAAAGCATTTCCATGAAGCACCTTGAAAGCAATTTTAGCTAGCTTTCAAATAGCAAACAAAATTAAATTTCATTGTTATAATTTAATAAAAGATAGTAATATTTATGACTTTATATTGTGGTTGCTACACTAATCTCTTAGTCAATAGTGTTGTAACTTAGTGGAAAAAAATAAAATAAAATCTCCATGCTGCAAGAAACTTACTAGACACATAACCTGATGTTAATTTTAAAATTGTAATACAATGATAATAGTCGATATAAAGCATGCGATAAAACAAATGCTTACAATTTTACTTTAAAAAATAAAGTGCCTGCATTTAAATGAGGAAATGACTGTTTAATATAAAAGTAATGTTCACTGTTTCTCTTACACTGAGTTTTGTCAAGAGAGATAGGTGAGAAATAACTTTAACTATAGCTAACATTTATCAGTTTCTAATTATGTATATGACTTGTCTTGCTATTTTTTTACATGTACAAACTCATTTAATACCCACAACACTATGATGTAAATATTTCTGACTTATTTTACAGCTGAGAGAACTGAGAGCCAGAAAGGATAATAAGTTGCCCAATGTTATGGGTCTGGTAAGTGCCAGAATTGAGAATGTAGATACGATTAAATGTTTTTTAGTGAGAAATGCATAAAGTTCATTTCTAAATTACAATGGAGAGGTAATATTAATTATTTAAATAAAACATTTGATTGGTCTTAAGTCATGATATCTAAATTGAATTATATATAACCTATGATAAAAATCACCTTTCTAGACACATCATAAACAATGATATAACAGCTAGATACAATTTTATATTAATAGTCAAAACATCATCTACATTATCATTGCTCATATGATCCCCAAAACCATTCTACCCAATACATTTTCTATGATTGAAATACATTAAGATAATGTTCAGTAATGACCTGAAAAATCAGAACACTAAAATATTATTACTGCAATCAATAAGAAATTATATTAGCCAGAAATTCAGTTTCTAATATAACATGTACTGAATAGTAGTTATTTTGTATTATAAAAGAAACTGCAATTTGAAGCTACTTGAATTCCGTTTCATGATAAGTTCTGATTACTGACACCTCTGTGAATTTCTATATCCTTATCTATAAATTGGCTGTATTAAGACATATAAAATAGGATTGTGTGAGGATTTAAAGGGCATGAGAAAAACACCTTCAGCAGTTCATGACTCATATCACATGATCAATAAATGCTACCCTCATTTGTAGCCTGGGTCTAGAGATTAAAGGAGGCAACTCTATTCATGAAGAAAGAAGCCTAAATTTTCACAGATATTCTCAGCTTCTATCTAACTACTTAGCTTAATGTTAATTTAGTTTCCATTACATTTCGGATAAGCATTTCATTTATACACAAATATATTGTACAATATATCAATTGTTTAAAAAATAGATCAAAATTAAATACATTTACAATTTTATTTGCAATTATATTATAAATGCTTTGTTTACTGGATTATATTTTATTATAAAATCACTTGAGAAATAATATTTTTTAAAAACATTAAAATAAAATCCCAAATCTTATCAACCTAACACAACCAATGAAAGATTGCCAATGCTTATGTCAAAGAGACCTGGATTTACTTCTAAGATTCCTGCACTAATGACAGGCAACAGAGCCTAGTGCATGAACTTGTGGCTCCTGGAACTCTGGACTGTGTGTTTTGAATTATAGCTCCACCACTTACTGGATGGCCTTAGCCCAGTTGCTTGAACTCTTGTTCCCTTAGTCTGCTACCTAACTAGTACACTGGCATAATCAAAACAACTACCTTGAATATTTTGAGGATTAAATAAAATAATATACACAAAGTACATGAAACAGTTTCTATAATAAAATAAAACCACAGTAAATGTAAGTTAGTATTTACTTGGCATGAGTCATTGGGTAAGCTACCTATATTATCTGTTTTATTTTCCTTGAAGTCCTATGTGTGTGGATACAGTGTCACTTGACCAAAGAATAGTCTTGTTCCATATAAAAGGACAACCATTTTCCACTACACATGTTGCTTTAGAATAGGAACAGAGAGGCCATTCAAGCAACAGTTATTAATATTCGTCTACCATCTGTAAAGTACTGGGCCCACCATAAGAGGTTCTAAAAGTTTTACTTAAGATATTGCCTTCAAGTTGCAAAGGTAAAACAGGTATACATAATAATTAAATAGCAATATGAGTGTTTAGCCAAAAAAAAAAGAAGACATGGCACAATCTAATAAAAATAACCGTCAAATAATTAATATTAAAAATGTATGTTTTATTCTCATATAGAGTAAATTTATCATGGATTGAAAATAATAAGCAAGACTTGATGGACAATTTTGTGTTCAAATAGTGGACAGAGTTGATTTTCAGTTATTTATATGATATGAATCATCTTTGATATGAATTTTTTAATTTATCAAAAGTTTTTTCACTATTAATAATTAAAGAGGTAAAAAATAAAATTACATGTGAAAATGCTCCTGGGGATTGAATTTTAAGAATGAACCTCAGTAGTGGGATGATCTTTAGATTACATTGAATGTCTTGAATCATGAAGTCCCAGGGGTTAAGTGAATTTAACCTTTTTATAATTTTCTTTTATTGCCATAACAGAGATCTATTAAGTGACCATACTCAAAACCATTAATAATTGAGTAAAACCTATTATGCTTTTAAGAAATTAAACCATGATTACTCATTCTAGACTTGTATTTTTTGAATAAGTAGTTGCACACACACCAGGACCACAAAGCATTTCAGATATGGTTCTATTAAAAAATTCTGTAAAACTCTTTGATAGGTACATTACTTTTAGTCTGATGGATTTATCTCAGGGATACATTTATTAAAAACCTGCTAAGTGCCAAATAAAGACTAAGTAAACCCATTTTTTTTCTTGTCATACTTAAAATGCTTTCCTCCCTGTATCCTCACTTGGTTTCTTCCTGTTTCCTTCTCATATTATCCACTTTAGTGAGTTGCGCATGAATAATCATTCAAGCAAAAACGTTTATACTACTGGAAGCCAAAGAATAGCAGTCTGAGTGTATTAATTATCAATTGTGGTTTCCAATGCTGAAAAAGTCTTTTAAAAGTGAACTCCAAAAAGCTTTCAGAATGTATTTTCTTCTTACATAGCATATAATTTAAATTATATTTCTTGAGTAAATGAAAGGACTAAAAATAAGCAGATTTAAAAAAATCTTGCTAGAGGAGTCCCGTGACTGAATAAAAGTGTATTGAAGTTATATATTTTTCTTATTTGTACAGAAAGTTGCATAAAATAATATTTTGTAAGTGCGTGCTTTGAAAATGATTCCTATTCCTATTTAAGGCACTGAATGTTTTCCATCATGTATTTACAAATATATGTGTAACTATACAAAGTACATAACTTTTTATTTGTATGTGTGTATTTTATTTAAGAAAAGGCAATGTTTATTCGTGATTTACTCATGAGTTTGATATGATCTATGGACAAAGTTTGTTTTAAACTTTTCCAAATATGCAACACACTGTAGGTGATCCAGAGAAAATTCCACACTCATTCATATATAAATCATGAAGCTGCCAATAAAAGCCAATAGGTGAGGGGACAAAATATAATTCATATTGTAAAGATTTACTCAGGATCTCTAGGGTATATTACAAACTGCATTTTCTTCTAGTCCTGGCTTTAAAAATAAAATCGTTCTACTCTTTCATCTTTCTGGGTGACATTTATATAATTAAAACTTCAGGAGGGCAGAGATATTTGTCTGTTTTATTCAATGATGAATCTTTCAAGCCTAGAACAATGTTTGGGATATAGTATAAGTCAATAAAAATTACTCAATGAATTAATGAGTGAAATATAAGAAGACACTTTATTCATTCCTAAGCAACACAAAATACTTTATTGTCACAAAATTCTTGAGAGGGAGAGAAGGATGGTCCCCATTGCATTCAAATATTTTAGTATTCTTTCTAATCTACTAAAAATGCAGAAATCCATATTCCTGTGGAAATGCCAGGAAAAGTTATGGTTCTAACTCTGATAAAACTTTAAGGATTTTTTTACAAAATGGATGGTGATGAAAGAAATACTTCCATTCTTGTGAATTTTGTAACTATAGAGCATACATATTATTTGTTAAGTTTGTTAGAATTCAAAATAAGATTTTTTGAAAAAATATAAAGCTTTAATATCCTTGAACAAATCTTTGATTAATATGCTTGACTTCTTGCATCTAAGACCAAGGTGGGACAAACAAATCATGCATATTAACTTATTATTTAAGTACAATTGATTTCTTACTCTGTCAGTATTTATAAAATGGAAAGAAACACAAGTAAACTATAAGACAGAAATTAACTGACATAAAATGTAAAGTAAATAATTACATAGATTATCTGTTCTTACTTTTAATTGGTTTTTCCATAAAATAAGCATATATTATAGCAATATATCAATTATTTTGTGTGTGTGGAAAAGTATATGTGGGGTATGTAGATCAAGTACCATAGGTAAAGAAAATCAAAACTTATCTTTCCTAAACTCAGTACCTGAAATTGCTATTTTCTTCCACCTATTGTCCCAAGATTCTTTCTTCTATGACACAGTTTTGACCAATAAGAGAAGTATTATCAAGTGTATTAGCCCTTTAGTGGTTCAGGTCTACATAAGAACTGGACCTAAAGTTGCCTTAAAATGACACCTGGACCCTCAGTTACATCACTTCCATTTAATGTCAGACTTGAAGCCCTCCTCATTCCTGGGCTACTCCTTCAAACTGCATCTGAACACTTCAGGAAACTGAGTACTTCTCTGAACTTCAGTATGTGACAAAGTTATCGAAATTCAAACAAGTTCATATTTCTCCTGTCTATTAGATTGTTGATTACTATTCTCATATTCCTAGGAACTGGCTATTATGTATGGAGTAAATTCTCAAAAAACTTCTCTACTGGCGTAAATGTACAAAACATCTATAAAGTCTACTTATTTAATGTGCCCATATTGATAACATGTTCAGAAAAACCAAAGTGGAGTTTGCAATACTCATTTTCATACTGTACATTGGACTTCCTGAGTTTAGGCTACAGAAACCAGCCTAGAAGATCTTTTTGTCCGATTTTTTTTTCTTTTTTTCTTCTCTACCCTGATGCTTGTTGCTGAGTTTCATCCATCTTTTGAACATAAGCAAATTCAAGATATGAAAAGACATGAAGTTTATCAAAATGCTAGAAGACACAACACTTGATTAGAGAATGCATGCATAGACACAGTGAGAAATAAGATTGGGTGGGATACAGATAGAATACTAAATATAACTTTAAATAACCAAAAATATAACCAACTATGATTTGACAATTTACCAATATTTTAGGTCCTTGAATGAGAGAGCAACCTGAGTAAAATATTTTCTATACTCAATGATTTTTGTAAAAATAAGTAAGCAGATATTTTGTAATTAACAGGACAAGTTGAAAGAGGAAGTGGCTGGGGACAAGAAAATCAAATAAGAGAATTATATTAATACCAGGTATCAAGCAATTGATTTTGAGTAGAATCGTTCCTATTGATCTGAGTAAGAAAATATAAATCCAAAAGGTAAATAGTAGCTACTAGCCTGATAAAGGAAATAATTAGGGTAAATAGAATTAGCGAATACTAAGCCATTTCTCCTGCGAGAAATTCGAGGTTAATTTCCTGCAAGCTACCGGTCACAACATTTTCGTTAACCAATCAATAAATAATCTTGCTTTGTGTGTGTTTCTATTAAAAGATATCTTATTTAATATATAGTTGTTACAAATAATTAATTGGAAGCAGTATTTCTTTATAATAATAACACAGTAGCCTTTTCTCCTAACATTTTCTTGACCCTGGGTAACATGACCTAAAATGTATTTGGCTTTTAGCCTGATAGTAATGCTGTCCACTAAGCTTTTTAATTTGGTTATCACCTCATGCATCCACAAATGTAATCTCTTTTCTATCTTTCCCATAGCTTCATTATGCACTGTAGGTTTGACTTTAGCACTTTATGAAGCAGGCTCATGTACAGATCAGAAAATTTCTTTCTTTTTTTTTTCCTGGATGGGTAGTGTTATTGATTTAACACTGAACTCACACCCAAGGGCAATACAACTAATACCTGAAAAAGCTTATCTAACACATGTATTTTCTCTGTAAAACACATCACAGCCTTCTTGTGCTTAGGGACACTAGACAATCCTTCCGCGCTATGGTTGGGGGGCATTTTAAACAGCAAAATCACTAAAAAAAGCACAAAAATGGCACATTTTACAGTGGGAGAGCTGAAACAGAAGGGAGAGTGTTGTCTTGTTGGGAACAAGAACTTTGAGTGACTCAAACTTTTTGCTGATCTGCGCATGTCCTCAAGTGACTATGATAAGCTCTCTGAGTATTAATTTTGGGGTTAGAAATACATTTTAGAGACAAGCCTCTCGGGCTGGTTGGCCTATGGTCTACAATCCAAAAAGGGATTTGAGGTCCTGAGGACCAGCTACGCCTCAGGGTAGTGTTTTTCCTTACGGCAAAGTTTTAAAAACGGAGGGAGAAGATCTTCAACTAAGATAGAACTCAAAAGATACCTACATTCTAGATTAAGAGTCATTTGCCTTTGGTGACTCAGGCTGGTGCCACGTCACGCTGACCTCTGTCGCCGCAGGCTCGCCCCGCCTCCTCCGTACCGCTCCCTCCCACCAGCCTGAGTGAGCCAGAGCCCCCGAATCAGCTGCTCCTTTAACCCCGTCCTGTCTGGGCGGGGAACAGATGCCCTCAGGCGACCTACATGCAGAGGCGGGTCCAAATCCAAAGCTGAACCCCAGGAGCTGTGCGAACAAATAAGAGAAAGGGAACTCTCTCCCAGCAGCCTCAGGAGCAGCAGATTAAATCTCCACAATCAACTTGATGTACCCTACATCTGTGGAATACCTGAATAGACAACAAATCATCCCGAATTGAGGAGGTGGACTTTGGGAGCAACGATATATATATTTTTTCCCCTTGTTCTCTTTTTGTGAGTGTGTATGTGTATGCTTCTGTGTGTGATTTTGTCTGTATAGCTTTGCTTTTACCATTTATCCTAGGGTTCTGTCTGTCCTTTTTTTTTTTTTTTTAATTACTTTAAAATTTTCTTTTCTTTATAATTATTTTTTATTTTAATAACTTTATTTTATTTTACGTTATTTAGTTCTTTCTTTCTTTTCTTTCTTTTCTCCCTTTTATTCTGAGCCGTGTGGATGACAGGCTCTTGGTGCTCCAGCCAGGTATCAGGGCTGTGCCTCTGAGGTGGGAGAGCCAAGTTCACAACATTGGTCCACAAGAGACCTCCCAGCTCCACGTAATATCAAACAGTGAAAATCTCCAGAGATCTCCATCTCAATGACAAGACCCAGCTGCACTCAACGATCAACAAGCTCCAGTGCAGGACACCCCATGCCAAACAACTAGCAAGACAGGAACACAACACCATGCATTAGCACAGAGGCTGCCTAAAATCATAATAAGGCCACAGACACCCCAAAACACACCACCAGACATGGACCTGCCCACAAGAAAGACAAGATCCAGCCTCATCGACCATAACACAGGCACTAGTCCCCTCCACCAGGAAGCCTACACAACCCACTGAACCAACCTTAGCCACTGGGGACACACACCAAAAACAACGGGAACTGCGAAAAGGAGACCCCAAACACAGTAGGTTAAGCAAAATGAGAAGACAGAGAAACACACAGCAGATGAAAGAGCAAGGCAAAAACCCACCAGACCTAAGAAATGAAGAGCAAATAGGCAGTCTACCTGAAAAAGAATTCAGAATAATAATAGTAAAGATGATCCAAAATCTTGGATATAGAATGGAGAAAATACAAGAAACGTTTAACAAGGACTTAGAAGAACTAAGGAGCAAACAAACAACACTGTGTGTGATGAACAACACAGTAAATGAAATTAAAAATTCTCTAGAAGGGATCAATAGCAGAATAACTGACACAGAAGAACGGATAAGTGACCTGGAAGACAAAACACTGGAAATAGCTACTGAAGATCAGATTAAACAAGAAAGAATGAAAAGAATTGAGGACACTCTCAGAGACCTCTGGGACAACATTAAACGCCCCAACATTTGAATTATAGGGGTCCCAGAAGAAGAAGAGAAAAAGAAAGGGACTGAGAAAATATTTGAAGAGATTATAGTAGAAAACGTCCCTAATATGAGAAAGGAAGTAGTTAATCAAGTCCAGGAAGCACAGAGAGCCCCATACAGGATAAATCCAAGGAGAAACACACCAAGACACATATTAATCAAACTATCAAAAATTAAATACAAAGAAAAAATATTAAAAGCAGCAAGGAAAAAACAACAAACAACACACAAGGGAATCCCCATAAGGTTAACAGCTGATCTTTCAGCAGAAACTCTGCAAGCCAGAAGGGAGTGGCAGGACATATTTAAAGTGATGAAGGAGAAAAACCTACAACCAAGATTACTCGACCCAGCAGAGATCTCATTCAGATTTGACAGAGAAATTAGAAGCTTTACAGACAAGCAAAAGCTAAGAGAATTCAGCACCACCAAACCAGCTTTACAACAAATGCTAAAGGAACTTCTCTAGGCAAGAAAAACAAGAGGAGGAAAAGACCCAGAAAAACAAACCCAAAACAATTAAGAAAATGATAATAGGAACATACATATCGATAATTACCTTAAATGTAAATGGATTAAATGCTCCAACCAAAAGACACAGACTGGCTGAATGGATACAAAAACAAGACCCATATATATGCTGTCTACATGAGACCCACTGCAGACCTAGGGACACATACAGGCTGAAAGTGAGGTGATGGAAAATGATATTCCATGCAAATGGAAATCAAAAGAAAGCTGGAGTAGCAATTCCCATATCAGACAAAATAGACTTTAAAGCAAAGACTATTACAAGAGACATAGAGGAACACTACATAATGATCAAGGGATCAATCCAAGAAGAAGATATAACAATTGTAAATACTTATGCACCCAACATAGGAGCACCTCAATACATAAGGCAAATACTAACAGCCATAAAAGGGGAAATCGACAGTAACACAATCATAGTAGGGGACTTTAACACTCCACTTTCACCAATGGACAGATCATCCAAAATGAAAATAAATGAGGAAACACAAGCTTTAAATGATACATTAAACAAGATGGACTTAATTGATATTTATAGGACATTCCATCCCAAAACAACAGAATATACTTTCTTCTCAAGTGCTCATGGAACATTCTCCAGGATAGATCATATCTTGGGTCACAAATCAAGCCTTGGTAAATTTAAGAAAACTGAAATCGAATCAAGTATCTTTTCCAACCACAACGCTAAGAGACTAGATATCAATTAGAGGAAAAAATCTGTAAAAAATGCAAACACATGGAGGCTTGACAACACACTACTTAATAACCAAAAGATCACTGAAGAAATCAAAGAGGAAATCGAAAAATACCTAGAAACAAATGACAATGAAAACACGACGACCCAAACCCTATGGGATGCAGCAAAAGCAGTTCTAAGAGGGAAGTTTATAGCAATACAATCCTACCTTAAGAAACAAGAAACATCTCAAATAAACAACCGAACATTACACCTAAAGCAATTCGAGAAAGAAGAACAAAAAACCCCAAAAGTTAGCAGAAGTAAAGAAATCATAAAGATCAGATCAGAAATAAATGGAAAAGAAATGAAGGAAACAATTGCAAAGATCAATAGAACTAAAAGTTGGTTCTTTGAGAAGGTAAACAAAATTGATAAACCGTTAGCCAGACCCATCAAGAAAAAAAGGGAGACGCCTCAAATCAATAGAATTAGAAAAGAAAAAGGAGAAGTAACAACTGACACTGCAGAAATACAAAGGATCAGGAGAGATTACTACAAGCAACTATATGGCAATAAACTGTACAACCTGGAAGAAATGGACAAATTCTTAGCAATGCACAACCTTCCAAGACAGAACCAGAAAGAAACAGAAAATATGAACAGACCAATCACAAGCACTGAAATTGAAATTGTGATTAAAAATCTTCCAACAAACAGAAGCCCAGGACCAGATGGCTTCACAGGCGAATTCTATCAAACATTTAGAGAAGAGCTAACACCTATCCTTCTCAAACTCTTCCAAAATACAGCAGAGGGAGGAACACTCCCAAACTCATTCTACGAGGCCACCATCACCCTGATACCAAAACCAGAGAAAGATGCCACACAGAAAGAAAACTACAGGCCAATATCACTGATGAACATAGATGCAAAAATCCTCAACACAATACTAGCAAACAGAATCCAACAGCACATTAAAAGGATCATACACCATGATCAAGTGGGGTTTATCCCAGGAATGCAAGGATTCTTCAATATATGCAAATCAATCAATGTGATACACCATATTAACAAATTAAAGGAGAAAAACCTTATGATCATCTCAATAGATGCAGAGAAAGCTTTTGACAAAATTCCACACTCACTTATTATAGAAACCCTCCAGAAAGCAGGCATAGAGGGAACTTTCCTCAACATAATAAAGGCCATATATGACAAACCCACAGCCAACATCGTCCTCAATGGTGAAAAACTGAAACCATTTCCACTAAGATCTGTAACAAGGCAAGGTTGCCCACTGTCACCACTGTTATTCAATAGAGTTTTGCAAGTTTTAGCCACAGCAATCAGAGAAGACAAAGAAATAAAAGGAATCCAAATTGGAAAAGAAGAAGTAAAGCTGTCACTGTTTGCAGATGACATGATACTATACATAGAGAATCCTAAAGATGCTACCAGAAAACTACTAGAGCTAATCAATGAATTTGCTAAAGTAGCAGGATACAAAATTAATGCACAGAAATCGCTTGCATTCCTATACACTAATGGTGAAAAATCTGAAAGTGAAATTAACCATTGCAACAAAAAGAATAAAATATCTAGGAATAAACCTACCTAAGGAGACAAGACCTTTATGCAGAAAATTATAAGACACTGATGAAAGAAATTAAAGATGTTACAAATAGATGGAGAGATATACCATGTTCTTGGACTGGAAGAATCAACATTGTAAAAATGACTCTACAACCCAAAGCAATCTACAGATTCAATGCAATCCCTATCAAACTACCACTGGCATTTTTCACAGAACTAGAACAAAAAATTTCACAATTTGTATGGAAACACAAAAGACCCCGAATAGTCAAAGCAATCTTGAGAAAGAAAAACAGAGCTAGAGCAATCAGGCTCCCTGACTTCAGACTATACTACAAAGCTAGAGTAATCAAGACAGTATGGTACTTGCACAAAAACAGAGAAATAGATCAGTGGAACAGGACAGAAAGCCCAGAGATAAACCCACGCACATATGGTCACCTTATCTTTGATAAAGGAGGCAAGAATATACAATGGAGAAAAGACAGCCTCTTCAATAAGTGGTGCTGGGAAAACTGGACAGCTACATGTAAAAGAATGAAGTTAGAATGAACTGGAACTCCCTAACACCATACACAAAAATAAACTCACAATGGATTAAAGACCTAAATGTAAGGCAGGCACTATCAAACTCTTGGAGGAAAACATAGGCAGAACACTCTCTGACATAAATCACAGCAAGATCCTTTTTGACCCACCTCCTAGAGGAATGGAAATAAAAACAAAAATAAACAAATGGGACCTAATGAAACTTAAAAGCTTTTGCACAGCAAAGGAAACCATAAACAAGACGAAAAAACATCCCTCAGAATGGGAGAAAATATTTGCAAATGAAGCAACTGATAAAGGATTAATCTCCAAAATTTACAAGCAGCTCATGCAGCTCAATATCAAAAAAACAAACAACCCAATCTATAAATGGGCAGAAGACCTAAATAGACATTTTCCCAAAGAAGATATACAGATTGCCAACAAACACATGAAAGAATGCTCAACATCACTAATCATTAGTGAAATGCAAGTCAAAACTACAATGAGGTATCAGTTCACACTGGTCAGAATGGCCATCATCAAAAAATCTACAAACAATAAATGCTGGAGAGGGTGTGGAGAAAAGGGAACCCTCTTGCACTGTTGGTGGGAATGTAAATTGATACAGCCACTATGGAGAACAGTATGGAAGTTCCTTAAAAAACAAAATAGAACTACCATATGACCCAGCAATTCCACTCCTGCACATATACCCTGAGAATACCATAATTCAAAAAGAGTCATGTACCAAAATGTTCATTGCAGATCTATTTACAATAGCCAGGACATGGAAGCAACCTAAATGTCCATCAACAGATGAATGGATAAAGAAGATGTGGCACATACATACAATGGAATATTACTCAGCCATAAAAAGGAACGAAACTGAGTTATCTGTAGTGAGGTGGATGGACCTAGAGTCTGTCATACAGAGTGAAGTAAGTCAGAAAGAGAAAAACAAAGACCGTATGCTAACACATATATATGGAATCTAAAAAAAAAAAAAAAAAAAAATCATCATGAAGAACCTAGGGGCAAGACGGGAATAAAGACGCAGACCTACTAGAGAATGGACTTGAGGATATGGGGAGGGGGAAGGGTAAGCTGCGACAAAGTGAGAGAGTGACGTGGACATATATACACTACCAAACGTAAAACAGATAGCTAATGGGAAGCAGCCGCATAGCACAGGGAGATCAGATCGGTGCTTTGTGACCACCTAGAGGGGTGGGTTAGGGAGGGTAGGAGGGAGGGAGATGCAAGAGGGAAGAAATATGGGGACATATGTATAACTGATTCACTTTTTTATAAAGCAGAAACTAACACACCATTGTAAAGCAATTATACTCCAATAAAGATGTTAAAAAAAAAAAGAAATACATTTTAGATAGCAGGCAAATTCACGAACATGGAATTGACAAATAATGAAGATTGACTGTATATAAAAAAAGACTGGCTGTGAAGCATAAGTTGGCAACATTCTTATTATACACGAACACCTGTTTAGGATTTAAGATCTACAGTTTTTTAGGGAGAAATCTTCATTATCAGCACCAAGACATCATCAGTACTGTCTTGAGTTGTTTGCTATCTTCAATTTTTGTCATTCTTGCTGTTGATTTATGAATGTCAGTAGGATTAATTTCATCTTTACAGACTTAATTTGTTGTGGATTACTTGGCAAACTACTTCATTACAGTGATGTGTATGTACATAGAAAGAGAGTTTTTACTGTAATTTTCCAGTAATTAGGCTTTGAGACATTTGTGTATGGCAATTCACAAATGAATGACCCCATTTTTTGTGTGTAGTAACAATTTTTCATTTATCTGCTCTTTGGAAGAATGCTATTTTAAGAACTAGGAAGTTAATTATTGATGTGACTATATAAAATGTATGGATTGAATAGGTATTTTAAGGTATAAAATTAAATGCACAGTCAATTTTTTATTTTATAAAGTGAATATATGTTGCAAGCAACCTGCTTTTTGCATTTTTTCTTCTAATTTATGATAGCCTTCAAAAATGGGAGAAAAGAGGTAGTAGAACACATGCACTGTCTATGGCTGATGAGACCACTACTACATTCCTGATGTAAGTCTAGCCAATAGAAATATCATTTCCTTATATTTTAAACTAGCCAGTATCGCTAAAGTCATATTCATCTGTCTTTACTGAGTGATGGCATGGCCAGATGTGGCCAAAACATGTGAAAAATCAGACAAAACCATACTATAGTGAAAGACAGAAAAACAGAACAAGAATGTAGAGAAAGAAGCAGATGTGAGAAAGAATGAGAAAATTTGAAACAGTAGCTGCCTCTTATTATATATTGAGCATACACTTACATGGTAATTAGTATGGACTATGCACTATTCTAAATACTTAATACTCACAATGGTCATATGAAGTGATCCTATATTATGGACATTATGCAGATAAGGAAACTGAGCACAAAAGTTTAGGTAACTTGCTAACATCATACACCCAATAAAGTGGTAGCATCAGAGTTCAAGTCCTAGGCAATCTGCCTGCAGAATCCATGTCATTTAACATTGTATTAGGCTACCAGTTATTAGCTCTGTAGGTTCTGGTTTTATTGTCCATTAGTCTTCTATGCACCTTTGACGTAGAGTCGTCCAAATTCCAGAAAATATCTATTTAGTTCCTAAAGGATTTCCTTAAAAACAAAATAAAAACCTTTACTTATGTAAAAGAGAAGCCCTCCCTCTCTCCACCATGGGAAAAAAGGGGAAAGAGCAAAGCACACTGACCAGATTTTACAAGGTGTGGACATACAATACCATCTGACTATGTTAGTGAATCCTCACTATAGAAACTTCTGGAAAATAATCAGAATGATTCATTAGAAATTATGTATTTTGTACTGGTTATTAAGGCAGACATATTTCATTGCTGTTTCCTAAGTAAAATAAAATCACTAAAAAAAAAATCTATGTATGAATAACTTGATTACACCTTAAACCTAAAATGTTTGTCTTCCTAATTCCTGAAATCATGGAGATAGTCTTTATACTGTAGTTTTAAAGGGAGTTAATTGTGGAATACTTTTTAGGAGAAGGTAGAAATAAGTATGCTTCTGCAAAGTATAAATTGGAAGTTTACATGATTTTCTTTAGAGGACTTATGGACTATTTTTGTAGAAATAATTTCAACAGCTTGATGTATTTCTCATTTTAATTGTATTTGTGTTACAAAAAAAGTGAATAGTATAGTAAAACAATTGAATTAGCTGCATTATAATACCCTTAGAAAAGACTAATTTGTAATTCATTGATCTGGGTTTTTCCTACACTGTTTAATAAAGAATGTGTAACCCCAATATTAATGTTTATTGTTTCTGAGGGCAGAAATCAAATACATATTCCAAGAATTTTAAATCCACTATGTTTTCTTTCCTGATAAAGAACATAAATAGAAAATGCATCCTATAGTACATCCTATAGTACATAAGATGTTCAGTGAATTTATGCATTAATTAGGGACATCTAATGCTTCGTGATTCTGAGATCAGGTCAGATCAATAGAATTTGGCATATATGCAGATCATTAAAGCTCGAAAGTTACTTTTATCTAAACTGTCCACGGACACACAACGTAAAGTCTCTTACCAACTGAAGGCAGTTCTGAATACAAAGTTAGAATTCAACTCTCTCACGGACATTTATAATCCAAATTCTTTGTCCAAAGATGCAGCAATGAACAACCACTGAGTTCCTTCCTTTCCCTATCCCTTTAAACTCCATCTTCAAACACAGATTTACCCCAGGTGGTTCTTCAAAATCAACTTCAAAACCAGCTGAAGATGGATCTTACAACACTGGTAAAATAGTGCCCTCATTTCCCCTGTTTTCATTCTTTTTGCCTCTTAACTGCTGAATGTTCAAAATAGTTCCATTAAATTTATATACCCCAACTTTAACTTGGCTATTTTAAGCACTCAGAAATCTTGTGTTTAGCTTCACTTTTCTCTCCCCTTCCACTGTTGCATCACTTGGTATGCAGAAATGTTCATGCAGAGGATGCTCCAACAACACATTCTCTTACTTCCCTGACCATCTCACTCCACTGGCAATGACTGCCAGTGGAATGACTGAAGGGAATGGTTGCCTTCAGGTAAACAAAACTCATCTGATACAGCTTAGGCAAAAAGTGAATTGAAGAAAATGAAGAAAATGGTTTTCTTCTCATCATCACCGATTATCACTTTCACAAGGTCACATGAGGGTCTATTGAATGACTTAATTGATATTTAGAAAAAAATGGAAACAACTGAAATTTCTTAAATAACCTTTTATTTATCATTTTTTCCTACTGAATTTGTAATTTCCTTGTCTGAGAACTACTTTTCCCTGAACATGTGTTCTATTTTTTTCTGATTGATCAATCATTTCCTCTCAGAGTGATTTGCCTACTTTGGAAGTTATTATTAGTTTCTCCTAAATCAATCAGCTCAAACGGCCTTAGGTATGGATTTTGGCATATGGCCCCTCTCCCTCATAATTTTCAATGTGCTCCATATTAGAATCAACTGGGGAGACATTTTTAAAATCCCAGTTTCTAGGCTCTACCTCATACCAATTAAATCAGCATCTACATGGCCTGGGATGGAGAGTTGAGGGGGGATAGGGACAGACTTTTTTTAATTCTCAGGTGACTCCACTATGCAGCAGAGTTAAAAATTAGTTTCCTATGTGGTCACAGTCCCATAAGTAATTAGAGGCAAATTATCTCTCTGCCAGAGAACCAGTACTGCCAAAGAAAGCAGACTATCAGAACATTATTATTGCACCTGGAAGAAACTTGCCCATTCCTAGGTCTCAGCCTCAGAGACCAGTAGGAATAAGAACTTTTTTCATGCTTTTGTTGTTGGTGGTGGTGGTTTGTTTGGTATTTTTGAGATGTAGGAGTTTGGGCATCCTAACATAGAGCCAATATACTGACTTACTTGAGCATACAGGTCTCTTCTCACCAAACTCTTATACTATCTTCCACTTCCTGATCCTCATATCTGGTCTCTCTTACACGCTTCTCCAAAAATCTGGTGGCCCTTTGAGATTCACAGAATCCAGACCTTATTTTCAGTCAGTCTCCCATATGCCTTGCAACCATTTTACCTGGTCTTAGAAGATAGTGGAATGGAAGGGAATCATGTTCATTTCACCATTTTCCCAGAATCCATTTCCATTGCAATGTATAACATCTTAAATTAACTTAGAGCATTTTACAAATACTAAATCAAATACTTTGTTCGGAAATATGCTGCCTAAAAATCCAGAAGAAAAAATACAAATCATCTATTTGATGGAAATCAATGTTTTTAAAATAATTAAGCTCAATTTGATGATCTCCAAGCCAATGCTCACGGTGGAAGATTACACGGCTGTCTATAGCACAGAATATTTCCTCCATAAAATGTTTTCTTTGATCTGTGATATTTTCTTATTAATGTTTTATTACTATTTACTTAATCACTTAACAGATATAAAATACCTTGGGTACTTTCTGGGTAACCTACAAGATATTTTAGAATTATATTAATGATCACTTATGATTTTATCTTAATGCATAATTTTGAAGCCCAAAAGTCTTTGCAAATTTAAGCAATATATATCAAAGATACTAATGTGTTTAGGCCTGAAAATACCTTAACTCAATGGAGCAAAGAAATGTAACTAGTTAAGCTTAATTTATGGGAAAAAGTTACCAGAGTCATTGAAAAGGAATGACCAGATTTGAATATATGCTTAATTAGTGGTGGAAAACTCCCTGTCATAACTAGATATTAAAAAAGTAATGTGGGTATTGGGATAATGTAGTTTAGTTGGTAAAGTTTCAACATGAAATATATAATTGTAATTGCATTTCAAAAATAAAAAAAAGGAAGTCATTGAAAAAATGGACTCTGTAATATTTGCCTCCCAAATCCAAATATTGCAACCAACCTGAAATCTGTTGAATTACCTTCCTCTCGTTTTAAAACTATTAGAGTGTACTGTACAACTGATTGTTAATAATTTAAGTACTTCCTGGTGCATATGCATATTATTGAACTTATTTTTAAATTTAAAAATTAAGTAAACAACTTACATTAGGATTAACACTATTTTCAAATTTTTGAATTAAGATCAAAATAGTTAAAAACTCTTGAATATCTGGCTTTGGGACAAGAGTCCCAGTCTTTTACTTGGTAACTATATTATTTGGAAAGTTGTTCTATTTTTCTTGCATTTCTTCCTTAAGATATTTTATGTGTTTTTTCAGAGTTGATCTGCAGTTGCTAGTTGTTTAAACCTAATTTATCTTAACACAATATTGATTTTTAAATTTTATTTTACCCCTTAAGTCTAATTGATATTTATAATAAATTATCTAGTTTTTCATTGTAAATCAAAGGAATTATTTGAATCAGATTCTTTAGTTCTCATATCTAATTATGTACTGTTCATAGAATATCTATTATCGCTACTTGTATGACTTAGAGCATCAAATACTTTTTTTTATCTTTGGTAAGTTATTAGTTAATAAATGCAAGAAGCATATTAATATAATAGCCTATATTCTGGGATCAGACTTATCAGTGCATTACATACTATTTAAATTATATTTCTATCGGAAGCTATTGGATGACTGTGGCAATAATATGTTAACAATATAGGTAAAATAGTGAAATTATTTTATTGAAGTTAGATATATAGGTCATGGAATTGGAAGACTACAAATTTTTACCTCCAACTGTTTGGCTGTCAAACCATAGCTCAGGGATCTTTAGGTACTAAACTGTAGCAGTTCTTTATATTTGATTTAGTAATATATCAATACAAAAAATTATGCAAAGAAAATACCCAAATGCCAGGATATATTTAGAAGATAACTTAGGATAATTAATACATTTATAAAATAATTTAGTCTTTAGATTAATAATTTTCTTTGAAATATTCACATGTTTTACGTAAAACAAAGTATATTTATATGATTGTAATGCATGTGGAGAATTATCAGCAAAGAATATAAGCATGATCAGATTTTCATGTTAGAAACATTGTCTTAATAGAAGTGCAAGGGAAGGCCTGGAGCCTGGGAATGCTGGAGAAAAGAACAACTGTTACAAAGTTTTCTAGCTTTCCAGGCAAAACAAAGAAAGCCTTACAATACGATAAGGACAGTTGGCTTAGTGAGACAGAGAGGGATTTGAAATTGTATTTATCTTTTAACAACTACAGTAAACAACACGAGTTTAGAAGAATAAGAGAGAGTAAAGATAAACTGATTGGCTAAGCTGTTCTATCGACTGGGAGGAGATTCAGCATAAGATGTAAGGAATTCAAGTGTCTACCTACTATATCAAGTTTTAAAGTAATTACCATGGTTTCCCAGATGTCTCAAGAATGTTTATATTTTGTATTACAATAAAATAATTAAAATATCTTAAGTTATTTATTTTGATCAAGCAGAAGGGTCATTTTATTATATACAGATTCATGCTTAAATTCAGATGGAAGACAAATAAAAGACTCTACAATAGGTCCCATGATAGGCAAAATTTCCTGACCTTAGATGGAGATATAGTTGTATACTAATTCTCTTGAAATTTCTCTAATGAAAAATTTTCCATACTTTGTATTACTGCCAAAGGGCCTAGTTGAACAAGATATTTTCAACAGTCCCCTAATCCTGGTTATTATCTACTAATCTCTTCTTGAATTAGAAGTCAGAACTAACTCACTACCTCTTACGTACTTTATTCTAGCTCAATTACTTTCTTGTCTCTTATCATATTACACTGAAAGCCAGTTCCTATAATTCATTAACTAATATACTTGGGAAATGCTGCATTTTAAAATCTTCTTTTAGAGATTCACCTTACACAGTAGCATGTAAAAGAGTTTGATGTGTGATTTTTTTCATTTTCTTATATTGAAAATCTTAAGTTTATACACTGATACATTTTTACATGTGCATACCTTCAGGTAACCAATACTGGACCAAGATACAGAGAATTTCCTGAACTCTAGAAATTTCCTTAGTCCTCCTGTCAGTTGGTATTACTGCTTCCACCTTCAGTATAAGGTTAGCCATGATTTGACTTCTATCATCTTAGATTGATTTTGCTTGTTTTAAATTCCATATAAATGGAATCATACTGCTTTGCTTCTTTTATGTCTGGGTCTTTATTAATATTATGTACAGGAGATTAATTCATACTGGGACAATGAAATTTTTCACTTGGTATCTACTATGGACATTTGGTTGGTTAGAATTTTGACTATTATAAAAAACTTGGCTATGAACATTTTTTGCAATTTTGGTGGACATATGAACTAGTTTCTCTTAAGCATATACACGAGTATAATTGCTGCATCACAGGTTAAATATATGTTTAAATTTGGTAAGTTTTGCATTGGATCTATAGATCAATTTGGAAAGAATAAAAATCTTACCAATATTGAGATTTCTTATGCATATAAATAGTGTATCACTCAGACGTCTGACAGAAATATGTCAGATTTGAAAGGCCTTAAGTATATTATGGAAAAGCTAGTATCTATGGAAGGCAAATAGGCCTAGTCTATGATGGATCTACATTTTAGAATGCCTTCCAGAAGGAGATTAATGAGAGAACTAAATAGAGGCTATAATGAAAGCAAAATGTATGAAAACATTTCTAAACAAACAAACGAACAAAAAAACACATATCCTCAATTTAAAGACTACAAATGGGCTCAGCAGGAATGACAAAAACAATATATTCTAAAGCAATTCTACTGTTATTTTAGTATTAAAACAGTTTAAATTCTCTAAATTTATATAGTTATAAAAATATACAATATACACTGTAATTAAATTTGCTTCATATTTTATATGCAACACAAGATACCAGAAGTAAATGGAAAAATGTTTTCAAATCTCTAAGAAAAAAATAATTGAATCTTAGCCTTCTATGAAAATTAAAATTATACTCTCAGTATTATTAAAAATATTATTCTTAAAATGCTACACAGAGAGATGCAACAAATAAGCGTGGAGTTGTCTCTCTCTAAACAATTATATAAGTGAATTTTGAGAAGTGGGAAAAGGAGGTCAAGAAATGACTGAAACTATAGGGAAAGAAATTCTCAATGGCCAATACCCAACACATCAAAATTGGAAAACCAGTGACCAGGAGATTCTGCACATCAACTTCTTATTTTCTGATCAATACAACTCCCAAAGCAAACTCATTATCTACTAGTTTTTGTTTTTGTTTTTTTACACCAAATCTCCACCCTCCAATACATGGAGGGCATTAACCATTTGTGTGGAGAATTTGGTAAGATGGGAAATTCTCACCCCATGAAAAAGATGGTATGAGGCAGAAGCAGTTGAGAATGATCCATTAATCTGAGCATGAGTAGATACATTGTCACTATGACACATACTGTATTCTAAGTGTCTATGTATTTTGGCATCATTTTTAATATTTTAATGTATTTGAACTGTTTTGATTATGTGCATAGTATTGGATAGAGAGCTAACTTAATTTTCTTAAGCACATAGCCAATTTAACCAATAAAATGATTGAATATATTCTTATTGATATATATTTACAATATCTATTGCATACAAAATTCCCATAAATCCAGACATTTGTGTCTAAATTTTAACACTACAGTATTTTGATTATTAAGTTCTTAAATGTATTTTGATAATGGTAAGGACAGTCTTTCTTTCACTGTTTTTAATGAGAATGCTAAAGAAAATTTTTTCTTGCCAGTGCATTTTCCAACAGACTTTACTTTGTCTTACAATATTTAATTTAAAGGCCTATCCACACTGAGATGTATAGCTTCCTGAATATCAAAGTACAAATTTAAAAAGTGAGTATAAGTAGATGGAGAATCTTATAATGTGATTTTTCCAGAAAATCTTATAGATAATACTGAATAGTGTAATCCTATTCAGTGTAATAATTTCACCTTACTGACGTGTTAAAATGTAGCTCATCCTTGTGGTGTCTGAGAAGTGTCCAACGTCCTCACTGTACCTGTTACTAAAGGCCTCTCTGGTGTTGCTTACAATCAGTTGCTTTGGTGTGAGCCTCTGTGGGGTTGGTTTCAGGGGGTTGGTTCATTTCCCTGAGTTTACCAAGTGCCTGTGGGAAATACAGGCACTCTGAGATTCAGGCACAACCCCCATTTGGCCTCTGACTTTGATCCATCCACCTCTTATCTATAGAATCACCTCACCCTGCACTGCAGCAATCCCAAGGTAAACACCTAGATTCTTCATTCTCAGATGACTTCAGATCCCCACTCCACAACCCCTTGCCCACAAATACATCATATAAAAGTTCTGGATCACGTCTATGCTTTGTGTAGGACATGGGAAAACAAGGAGCATTGCTAAGAACATTGATTTAAGATACTCTATCAGACATTCTCCACAAAATAAGAAGTAGAACTAAAGTACCTATACTTTCACCATCTCCCCACCGGAAACTAGGTGTATTTGTACCTTCCCATGTCCTTCTTAGTCAAGCTGAATATTCAGTGGGTTAATATCCTGGATCTTTGGGTAAAGGACATTTGTCTTCCCTTTCCAACCTTCTCTCCACCATCAACTCTGCCAGAAAGATATTCTCTCCCCACTTCTTTCCTGATGGGAAAGAGCTCTATATCATACCCTCCTCCTTCCCTAGTGATATCTGCCTTATGCTTGCCTTGGACAATGATGGCCAAAGGGCTCCAAAGACAGAAACTTCTGCCAAGAAAAGAAATGCATGGGATTTATTTCAAAAATTAAATTGCCATTATGCATGAAAATAAAAACGTCAATACTTTTCAGAATTTGACAGGTTAGAAATGATAAGGAAAATGTAAAAAGAACAGTTTGAAGCAATTTGCACAACTTCACAGAGTCACTCTTTTTTCATTCCCCTTATACTTCCTCATTTTGATTTTTTTATTTTATAAGGTTACCTTATTATTTCTGTATATCTTGGATTAATTATTCAGATTAATGCATTGAAGGCTAGTATAACAAAACATTGCAGGCCAAGTGTCATATGTGACATTGTAAAATATGAGATAAAAGCCAGTTCGCTCTAAAATAATCAAATGATTTCAGGTACATGATGTATATTGTGATTTGTCAGGTGATATGGAGGTTTTGTTTTTTGTTTGTTTTGGGTTTTTTTGTTGCTTTTAGTTTGTGTGCTATTAGAGTATTAAAGGGGAAAGAATCAATAAGTTAACAGTGTAAGACCTCAGTTAAAATACCTGTGGGGAGAAGTGAGATAGAATTCTCACTTCTTTTATTCGTGTTCCAAAATAAATTCTTAAAATTAAATGATAAATATAAACATTAAAGCAAATAATATGAGATTTATATAGCATCTGAGCAGAAAGTATTTTCTAAGCATAAGGTAACACAGAGTGAAAATGAAAATGAACCACGGATTTGAGAACTTCATAATGAAAATACATTTTATATCAAGCAAAGCATATCCAACATAGAAGCAAAATTACATGCTGAGAAGTGTTCCAGGATATATACGCAAGAAGGCAGATTTAAATATGTATATATAGGGAGGGTGGGAGGGAGGGAGGGAGACGCAAGAGGGAAGCGATATGGGGATATATGTATATGAATAACTGATTCACTTTGTTATAAACAGAAACTAACGTACCATTGTAAAGCAATTATGCTCCAATAAAAATGTTAAAAAAAATAAGTAAATAAATAAATATGTATATATGTATATACATACTTGCTTGTATATATATCTATAAAAAAATTATATTACCCCAATAGAAAAAATCAGTGATTTTTATTATGAACATGAAATGCCAAATTAACATATTAAAATGCAAAATTTCACCAGTAATTATGTATGATGGGAGAGTAAAATTTTCTCAGATATTGAAAATATGAGAAAGAAGATAACTTTAGATTGTTAAATTAAAATACTAACAGATAATAGTCTCAGATGTTATGTCTTAAAACAAACAAAAAAACAAAAAATAACCATAAAGAAATAGTTAGACCTGGTCTGTACTGAATGTATTTACATACATAAGGGGACAGTGTATTAAATTGAAAAAAGTGGTCATCTAACTACTGCAGAAAAGACAATGGCATTTATAAGGGCAAATTTTGGCAGTGTCAATACAAATCCTCATGAGAACAGAATGGTGCCCTATGCACCTGCTATGTTTATGCCTTTTGCTAAGCTCAACTTATAAATAAATCAGAAATATTGCCAATAAAAGAGGAATAAAATTAGACCCTGTTAATTGGAATCCCCACTCAATCTGCAATCTGCATGTAATTAGTTGATACACAGTATGTCACCAAGGGGGAAAAAATGCCTTTTTGATCTGTCACAATTGTCTAGTCTGTCTGAGAGTTATAGTTCTGGCAGATTATTAAATTGGTGCTTTTAAGAGGGGTATCCTTGTGAGGCTTGTGACCTATTAGAGTCCCATGTCTAATAAACTCTATAACACTACTGTGATTGATCTTCTGAATCAGTAGCTGAGGGCTTAATCCCGTTTAGGGTTGATTTACCAGGATAAATGTACCCTTGGAGGAACTGGTCAGGACAATCACCGATTCACCTCTCCATTCCTGGAGATTCTTCATGGAGTGGCTGAATGCCATGCTCTGGGAGACATTCCTCTGGACCTTATACTAGGGAGAGCAAGGTGATAAAGGAAATCTCATATTTGCTCTTGGGAATAATATGATTGGGAGAAAATTCTCCATAGGTGTCTTGTATTCCTGCACATCTTGTGAAGAGGTATTGGCAGCCTTTGTTCTGGAATATTCTTCAAAGGAAGTTTGTAGAACAGTCTTGGAGGAAAAAGATAATGTCCTCCTCTGGGTCAGAGGACGGATTTGTTTCCTGGCCAGAGTAATAACGGTAATGTCTCCCTCCTGGGTAAAGTTTGGATGGGGTCTTTTTGACAGGCATCAAATAGTTTGCAAAGTATAATACTGTCATTTCCACTCTAAAGCAGCATACGTGTTCCTTAAATATCACCACACTGCAAAATTATACTAGGAAATCAGTATAATCTCAAATTATACTAAGAAATTTTTTAAATGATGTACCGCTGTCCTGGATATTAAGAGCTATTGCATCACACTGGCAGCTGGGCCTGGGAAGAATTCAGTGGACTATTAACCCCTGAATGCTTTTGCTCCAGCAGTGAGAGAGTGAGGGTCAGAGTAGTCACATCTATGCCCTGCTCCACTCTGTTAACCATATTTACAACTTTCCAAGCTCTGAGACACATTTGCCCCCTGCCATCCCTTCCATCACCCATTTTAAGAAGAAAATACCGTACCAGCCCAGACAGAACTTACTTGTTCGGGACGACACAATGAGTTAATGGTGATCTAGAGCTAGGATACTATCCCCCTGAATCATAATCCTAGGCTCACCCAATTACTGTCTGCTCTTATTAAATAGTAATAAATAATAACTGGAGGAGAAGTTGGAGGAAGACATGAGAAATATTATCAAATATCTATGGGGTGATGTAGAAAGGGGGAAGAAATTTCTTCCATGTCTCCCTAGAGGAAAAAGCTAGGGCTAATAAGTTGAAGTTACAGGGTTACCATTTCTGGCTTGATATCCAAATGAACTTTCCACCCCAAAACAGAATGTTCCCAGATAGTGATTGCTCAGTCCCAGGAGACATTCAAGCAAAGGGCTCATCTCAAGGCTTTTGTAGAAACCATTCCTTCATTGAGGTGAGAGAAAGGATTGAGCCAAAGGATTTCTGAGGTTTTTTTCAAATCTTTGATTACATGGCCATTTTTCAATTGACTTCTGTGTGTTCTATTTGATCATTAAGAACCTGGCAGGTCTTGTCAGGAGTTCAGGACTTCTAGCCTAGAAGTGGTTGCCATTTCCCACTTGTTCAGAAATTGTCCAACACAAGTGACTCTGAGATCTTGACCAATAAAGCACGTCATGGAATTTTAGAGCTCACGGGATCTGCAGAGCTTATCTGCTCCAAGTTACATCATTTTAAGGATGAAGGAAGCAAGGCTCAGAAAAGTGACGTAAATGGCCCAATGCCAGACAGTAGCTAGTAGCAATGTGAGGCTAGAATGCATATCTCCTGACACCCAGCCCAGCAATCTTTCCATGTCATCCATGACTCAGTTATTTTCTTGAGCATACGTCACATGGCAGCACTTACTTAGATGCTGGAGAGCCAAGGCAAGAGGGAGTATGACAGGCAAGTCCCACTATCATGTTGCATATGCGTTCAGAAGGAAGGAGACACACAATGCTGAGTAAATAAAGTAGCTGAACTTAATCAGATGACTTTATTTGTAAAGTCATTAAAATACGTAACTTCCCCCCTTTTGTTTCAGGGGTGAAAAGATTAAACAAGTATATAGGTGTTTATGTGGTTTTAGTGATAAGCCCCATGTGCTTTTATTGATTTTATGTTTTATGTTAAAACATCACAAACCCAAGGTAAATTGCATATTGTATGTTGTTGGATATGTATTTAACTGATATGCATGCCCTGTCTTCCAGCACCACTGTATGAATTCCAATCACTGTGAATGAAATGTTGTACGTGTTTAAAGTATTTAATAGATGTAACTTAATAAATTGGCATTGAAAGCTGCAGAATTTTAATAATTAGATCAATTCTTTTGTCCATCTGTTCATTTATTTTTCTTTCTAGATTAAGGTCTAAGGATAACCTCTTGGGGTTTTAAAATGCCTCTAGTTCTCCATGTATTTGAATTCAAAATGGCAACTGACTTTCACAGGTTATAATAAATCCTATGACAAATTCACTATGAAACCCCACAGATTGTGTCACTCTAGTCAGATGAGGGAAAGGAAGAGAAGGAGGGAATATACTTAGTTCCTTTTATGAATTAGGAGACTCTGTGGTTAAGTGGCTTAAACTCACACCAAACAACCCTAAAAAAAAGAGAAAGAAAGGCCAGAGAGAGTCATATTAGTACTTGATGGAGCCAGAATTTGGACCCAGGTCTCTCTGAAACTACATGCTGCCACTCATGAAATGGCAATCAGCAGGAATTAAAAGGGTTCAACTCATCCATCTCTTTCCATTTCCCAGAGCAGTAGTTGGAGTCACCATTGATGCTCAGCCAATAATAGGGTGGGACCATATTAAATTGCCATTTCTGTGGGTCAAAAAGGGTCACATTGAAATTTCACTTGTTTCCAGCTAATAGGTGTAGGTAAAATGAGACATGGATTAAGGGAGAAGAGGATAACGCTCTCCTCCAAAAACTCAGTCTCAAAATTTCCCCTCCCAGTGGGAAATCTAAGCATGTAGTGGTGTCCTTCTGAAATTCAGTTCTCACATTTAGCTTGTACCCAACTCCTGGGAGTGATAAGAACAAAACATTTTTTACCCTTATGTAAAGAAATGAATTATTTGCCCTGAATTTATTAAAAGCCAAATGTCTACAAAAGTCATAATGCCAGTTCTCCAGATGAAAAATATTGTTCTCCTAATCCAGCTCACCAAACACAACTTTTGCACTCAGCTCTCAAAGGGACCCTTCATCCCTAGGAACTTTAGATCAAGGAGACAAAACTGACCAATTTTTAGATAGTTTGACTACCATCCCTGTTCACATTGCTTCCACTCACCCACATGTACACACCAAAATAATAGTAATAATAATAATAATAATGCTCCAGGGTGGAATTGTAGAAAACACAGCAGATTGGAGTCAACAGATCTTTGTTCCAGGCCCAGGTCTGCCAGCTGGCAAATTCTGAGGCCTTGGGCCAACCACTTCATCTCTATGAATCTCAACGTTCTCCTGTGAGAATCATGAGTAGCAGTGGATAAAGTGAGCTAAAGCCCCTTCCGTTTGTAGTTTAGAAACTGGTCTCAATATTCTATGCTTATAATGCTTGACTTTCAAACGAGCTTCCCTTTTTCAGTGTGTGGGGGGAGAGGAGAGGGTTTCTGCAAGAGAAAGCAAAATTCCCCATGTACTGTACACTTCGTGTACCTTACACTTGGCACACAGGGACTTTTTACCCCTTCGGGGCATGAAACGGAAAGGTAGCTGGAATTGAGACCTAAACTCCAGGGTCAGTGAATGCTGTTCCATGCTGGCAACACTCTCCATGCCCCTCTGCTCCCCCCACCTCTCTGATTCTCCACCGGATTTGGCAGCCCACTCACCATCCCACATAACAGGGATGGCCCCTCACGGGCTGAGGTTGGACTTTAACACTAGTGCTTAGAGCAGGCATTTTTTGTGTTCTTACCTTATGTCAGACATTGAACTCAGCTCTTCAGACAGTTCATCTTCCCAATGTGATGAGATTGCACTATTATCCCATTTTACATATGAGGGGAATGAAGCCTAAAAGATTAAGTTTACCTGCCCAGAATTACTCAGCTAAGTCAACATTTGAACCCAGGCAGGATAAAAGTGCCCAACTCTCAGGGTTTATTGTTAGCAGTAAATAACAATCACTGACATTTAGTGGGCACTTAGATAAGCACTGCATCATCTCATTTAATCCTCACTCAGAGGCTGATTTCCTAGTCTCAATAAAAACCACAGACTTTATGAAAAATGGGGTGAAACGCCCAATGCTCAAAATTGTCATAGTGCCACATTAACAACAACAACAAAATATCCACCTAATAAAAATAATAGCACAGCTCTATGTGTGTTACATGGTTAAGAAATAAATATTACAAATCAATATAGCACTTTATCCTAGAAAGAACTTGAGGTTTGCTTGTGGATGTATGTACAACACCCTCTCCTCCTGTGTGTAAGAGGAAGAGAATAAAAGGTAGATAGAAAATGAGTGAAAGAAAAGAGAGCTAAAGAAAGAAAAAGAACAGAGAACAGAGTGGAGTGATATATAGGAGGCAGAGAGAAAAGGCGAAAATTAAAGAGAGGGGAAGGTGCTGGGCCTGGCTGGCTGCTAGAAGGGTTGCAGCTTGGGAGTTGTTGCAAAGGTGTGGAAGGCGTGTTCTCTGAAATCACACAGGTATTTGGAACACCAGATGGGGATGAGTGCAGCTCCTCCTTGCTTGGTGTGCTCCTATGCGCAGTTTTATTTTTTGGAGGTTTTTAGTTGGCTCTTGTTCAGTTGAGTGCAGTTTTCTGTGTTCACCTCTTGTTTCTCACAGATTAAATCATATATAGGCAGGCAAAATCTCCATCATGCTCAAATTGTTCCCTGATATATCAATTGTTTGGAAAATGCTGGTTTTCAAGACAAGTGTTATAGAAAAACTGATTGGATTCATCATAAAAAAAAAAAAAAAAGGATCGTAAAGTTCTCATCACAAGAAAAAAAACGTGTAAATTTATATGGTGACAGATGGTAACGAGACTTATTGTAGTGATCATTTCGAAGTGTATACAAATATAGAATCATTATGTTGTACATTGGTAACTAATATAATATGTTAGGTCCATTTTTCCTCAATTAAAAAAAGGATGTGTAAAAGAAAGTTGATATGTTTGTACAAAACCATCACCACTGCTGGGCAGATGGGCGTTCTGAAAGAATATTAACTCTAGGTGCCTTTTCCTCATGAGGTAAAGCCAAGAGAACCTCAACTACTGAAACCAGGAGCACATCTCAAAACAATATTGTTCATAAAGACAGGGATGAAGAAGCCGGCCACACTTTAATTATTAGACAACCCTGACTTCATGCTTTTATATTCAGCTATCATGGTGAAAAATAAAGGATGTTAAGATGAATAAATTGCACCATTTTGTTTAAAACTGGGGAGAAAATTATATACAAAAATAAGTATTTCAATAAATTAAAGTCATGTTATCTTTGTTTAGAAGGCTCATTATTTTTTTCTTAAATATTTCATTAATCTAAAATAATTTTCATAGTGATTACAGTGTTCAAGAAATGTTTCAATTTCTGCAGCTCATACTTTTCAAAATATGAAATCAAATAATCTCTGAGGCCATATGTATTTTGGATTCAAAGTAAAACAGAACATTGCTGATACCTTTAATTTGTTAATTCAAGGATCCTAATTTGCCAGTTTAAAATCATCTAACATTTATAGCAGAAAATAAAATAAAATAAAATAAAATAAATTGAATCTGATAGAGTGATTGTGATAATTTTAGCTATATTTACCATCAACACTAACTGTAACCTAAGGAATCAATAGTCAACATCTCCTCATTTCAACCAACTAGTAACAGCCCTTCTCTTTTATCATGGTGCCCCATTGTCCCCAAACAGTCTGTGAAGTTAAATATTGCTGCAGTCTGCTGAGATTATGCAAGTGTGAAGCCTGCTGTTTCAGTTAGCAATCACTTTAAGGGGAAAAAAAATATTGGCACTGGTTCCTGTGGTTGACACCTTGTACATTTCACTTCAGTTTCAATTTTTATTTGGATCTGCATGAGTTTCAAACCAGGTGAAAAATCATTTCATTATGACCCAGCAGGGACACAAAATAATTTCACTGAAGCCCAGCTGGTTTGAAAAATGCAATGACAGAAAATCAGGTAGGTTTTACATGTTGGCAGCTTTGGAAATCGAAGTTTGACACATCCTTGATTACATTTACAGTAGGATTTATAGTAAAGTCCCAAGTTGTACCCAATTTTAATGATCATACTGTAATTCTGGAACTATCTCAAACCTATTGCTAGCAGGACTGGTTGGCCGGTGTTTCTTCCCATCAGCCTCACCTGGGGGGATTAGGGCACAAGGTAGAGCTCCATGGTCCACATTTCCAAGTCTTGACTGCAAAACTGAGAGTATAATCCATAATTTGCCACACCACTTAGTTATCCTTCAGTACATGTCAAAAGGTTTGAAGTCTGCGTCTTAAACTTATGAAATGTTAATAATCATGAGATATTGATTATTTTATGTGTGATCAGTGGCCTTGAAACAGTTGTCCTTTTCTCTCCTTCTCCTTTTCTCTAATGCTTTTCAAATCAAACAAGAATTAGGATGATGAGATTAAGTACATTTTTAAGATAAATACACAACGTACATTTCTATACACCATTAAATTCCCATTATATTTAAAGGACTAAACTAAACTAAAGTTGATCTAATCTGAACTACATCTCCTCTATTTGGGGAGTTAGCTGAAAACATATTAGTTTCATAACTCCTCTAATAGGCATAATTGCTAGTTAGGTTGAGACTTCCCCAAAGCACTGGAAATTAAGGTGTGGTGGTAGAAGCTAGAACTATCACTTTTTATTCACTTACTTAATCTACATTCATATAAGTTCATTAGAAAAACTAAATGAAGCATTTTAAGTTCATTTTATTATATACCTTAACACACAAATGATATAAAACAATTAAGAAAACAACTTTCCACACTTAAAAATAATCCAAATGTGTACCCTGTTATCTACCTATGATGAAGGTCACTATCTATCTGTTTTTATCCCATTCATATCCATGAGCTGTTTGTGGTATTCCCAGGTCTTTGCCTATCTGTCTCACACTTTCATAATCTCCAGAGGCTTAAATTTTAATTGTTACATAGATTCTCCACAGTTCCTTACAGCAACATATTTTCAACTGGTCTCAGTTATGTCAAGTTCAAGTCTTAATATTTTTGAGTAAATATTCTCTGTAAAATTCTCAACTGCTTTCTCATCTTTACTCTGAATCAAAATCTCCTGTATTAATATTTTTGTTGCTTCCTCCTTTCACATTAATTTAAGAAATATCTACTTAGGGCCTACTGTGTGTCAAGTGCAGTTTTAAGTGTTGAGCAAACAGATGCATATGACAAGTTCCTGTTCTCAAGAACTTTATAGATGAATACAAAGAAGTTGTATGATTATTAACATAGATTAGGATCATAGAAGAAAATATGGTCAGTTCTCCATCGAGTGAGAGACAAGTGTGGAATCAGGCTTCATATGGAAGGTAATTCTAGCATTGAGTTGAAAAAAGACTGTGCCACCTTCGAGGACAACTTTCTTATCAGCAAAAATGAACTGCCTTTTACACTGGAATCTCTGAGTGACCAGACCCTTCCTAATTAACTCATTCAGTTCCTTGCTCTTTCCAAGAATATGTCAGGACTTTAAAATCTGACATTTTAAAGGAACCAGAGCATTCTGACATCAAATCAAATATATGTTAATTAAAATCAGCCAATGAAATGTCACAAAGATAAGTGAGACAAAAGAATCTTTTTCTCCCCCACAGTTGCAGCAAATTGTTTAATAAGGGAAAATAAATAAATAACTATGTGTAAGAGATCACCAGTAACTGTCTTTCATTTCCTTAAGAAGAGGGACAGAGCAGACTAACACTGCTAGGATTTCTTAATTTACTGGTTCAGTATAACTGTTTAAAATTTCTGAATATAACAGGCAATTACTATTTTTGACTTTTCCCTAGCAGGAACAGTAAATCACAAAAGAAACACATAAGCAAACAAAAATCTCTAACTAAATATTAGCCTGAATCTTGAAAGAAAACGATTGGAAGGTGATAATGTTAAAACGAGTGGTTTTATAAATTGAATGAATTTTTTTTTTTTTGGAATCTTGAAATCTGGATTTATCATTATTATTTTTTTTTTATTTTTCAAACATCTTTATTAGAGTATAATTGCTTTACAATGGTGTGTCAGTTTCTGCTTTATAACAAAGTGAATCAGTTATACATATACATATGTCCCCATATCTCTTCCCTATTGCATCTCCCTCCCTCCCACTCTCCCTATCCCACCCCTCTAGGTGGTCACAAAGCACCAAGCTGATCTCCCTGTGCTATGTGGCTGCTTCCCACTAGCGATCTATTTTACGTTTGGTAGTGTATATATGTCCATGCCACTCTCTCACTTTGTCTCAGCTTACCCTTCCCCCTCCCCGTATCCTCAAGCCCATTCTCTAGTAGGTCTGCATCTTTATTCCAGTCTTGCCCCTTCCCTCTTAGAACTGCTTTTGCTGCATCCCATAGGTTTTGGGTTGTTGTGATTCCACTGTCATTTGTTTCTAGGTATTTTTTGATTTCCTCTTTGATTGCTTCAGTGATCTCTTGGTTATTAAGTAGTGTGTTGTTAAGCCTCCATGTGTTTGTATTTCTTACAGATTTTTTCCTGTAATTGATATCTAGTCTCATAGCATTGTGGTCGGAAAAGATACTTGATACAATTTTAATTTTCTTAAATTTACCAAGGCTTGATTTGTGACCCAAGATATGATGTATCCTGGAGAATGTTCCATGAGCACTTGAGAAGAATGTGTATTCTGCTGTTTTTGGATCGAATATCCTATAAATATCAATTAAGTCCATTTGTTTAATGTATCATTTAAAGCTTGAGTTTCCTTACTTATTTTCATTTTGGATGACCTGTCCATTGGTGAAAGTGGAGTGTTAAATTCCCCTACTATGATTGTGTTCCTGTCGATTTCCCCTTTTATGGCTGTTAGTATTTGCCTTGTGTATTGAGGTGCTCCTATGTTGGGTGCATAAATACTTACAATTGTTATATCTTCTTCTTGGATTGATCCCTTGATCATTATGTAGTGTCCTTCTTTGTCTCTTGGAATAGTCTTTGTTTTAAAGTCTATTTTGTCTGATATGAGAATTGCTACTCAAGCTTTCTTTTCAATTCCTATTGGCATGGAATATTTTTTCCATCCCCTCACTTACAGTCTGTATGTGTCCCTAGGTCTGAGGTGGGTCTCTTGTAGACAGCATGTATACGGGTCTTCTCTTTGTATCCATTCAGCCAGTCTATGTCTTTTGGTTGGAGCATTTAATCCACTTACATTTTAGGTAATTATCAATATGTATGTTCCTATTACCATTTTCTTAACTGTTTTGGGTTTGTTATTGTAGGTCTTTTCCTTCTCTTATTTTTCCTGCCTAGAGAAGTTCCTTTAGCATTTGTTGTAAAGCTGGTTTGGTGGTGCTGAATTCTCTTAGCTTTTGCTTGTTTGTAAAGCTTTTAATTTCTCCGTCAAATCTGAATGAGATCCTTGCTGGGTACAGTAATCTTGGTTGTAGGTTTTTCTGCTTCATCACTTTAAATATGTCCTGACACTCCCTTCTGGCTTGCAGAGTTTCTGCTGAAAGATCAGCTGTTAACCTTGTGGGGATTCCCTTATGTGTTACTTGTTGTTTTTCCCTTGCTGCTTTTAATATTTGTTCTTTGTATTTAATTTTTGATAGTTTGATTAATATGTGTCTTGGCGTGTTTCTCCTTGGATTTATCCTGTATGGGACTCTCTGTGCTTCCTGGACTTGATTAACTATTTCCTTTCCCATATTAGGTAAGTTTTCAACTATAATCTCTTCAAATATTTTCTCAGTCCCTCTCTTTTTCTCTTCTTCTTCTGGGACCCCTATAATTTGAATGTTGGTGTGTTTAATGTTGTCCCAGAGGTATCTGAGACTGTCCTCTATTCTTTTCATTCTTTTTTCTGCTCTGCAGTAGTTATTTCCACTATTTTATCTTCCAGGTCACTTATCCGTTCTTCTGCCTCAGTTATTCTGCTATTGATCCCTTCTAGAGAATTTTTAATTTCATTTATTGTGTTGTTCATCACTGTTTGTTTGCTCTTTAGTTTTTCTAGCTCCTTGTTAAAACGTTTCTTTTATTTTCTCCATTCTATTTCCAAGTTTTTGAATCATCTTTACTATCATTATTCTGAATTCTTTTTCAGGTAGCCTGCCTATTGCCTCTTCATTTGTTAGGTCTGGTGGGTTTTTGTCTTGCTCCTTCATCTGCTGTGTGTTTCTCTGTCTTCTCATTTTGCTTAACTTACTGTGTTTGGGGTCTTCTTTTCACAGGGTGCAGATTCGTAGTTTCCATTGTTCTTGGTGTGTGGCTCCCGTTGGTAAGGTTGGTTCAGTGGGTTGTGTAGGCTTCCTGGTGGAAGGGACTAGTGCCTGTGTTCTGGTGGATGAGGCTGTATCTTGTCTTTCTGGTGGGCAGGTCCACGTCTGGTGGTGAGTTTTGGGGTGTCTGTGGCCTTATTATGATTTTAGGCAGCCTCTGTGTTGATGGATGGGGTTGTGTTCCTCTCTTGCTAGTTGTTTGGCATAGGGTGTCCTGCACTGTAGCTTGCTGGTTGTTGAGTGGAGCTGGGTCTTGGCATTGAGATGGAGATCTCTGGGAGATTTTTGCCGTTTGATATTACGTGGAGCTGGGAGGTCTCTTGTGGACCAATGTCCTGAACTTGGCTCTCTCACCTCAGTTGTACAGCCCTGATGCCTGGC
Organism: Eschrichtius robustus; assembly: GCF_028021215.1. NCBI lineage: Eukaryota > Metazoa > Chordata > Mammalia > Artiodactyla > Eschrichtiidae > Eschrichtius > Eschrichtius robustus. The sequence goes on from NC_090825.1 coordinate 17,304,871, forward strand.
TGCAGCACCAAGAGCCTGTCCTCCACACAGCTCAGAATAAAAGGGAGAAAAGAAAGAAATATAGAAAGAAGAAGATAAAATAAAGTAAAATAAAATAAAGTTATTAAAATAAAAAATAATTATTAAGAAAAAGAAAATTTTACATAATAAAAAAAAAACAAAAAACCAAAAAACGGACAGACAGAACCCTAGGACAAATGGTAAAAGCAAAGCTATACAGACAAAATCACACACAGAGGCATACACATACACACTCACAAAAAGAGGAAAAGGGGAAAAAATATATATATCATTGCTCTCAAAGTCCACCTCCTCAATTTGGGATGATTCGTTGTCTATTCAGGTATTCCACAGATGCAGGTACATCAAGTTGATTGTGGAGCTTTAATCCGCTGCTTCTAAGGCTGCTGGGAGAAATTTCCCTTTCTATTCTTTTTTGCACAGCTCCCAGGGCTCAGCTTTGGATTTGGACCCGCCTCTGCGTGTAGGTCGCCTGAGGGTGTCTGTTCTTCGCTCACACAGGACGGGGTTAAAGGAGCAGCTGCTTCGGGGGCTCTGGCTCACCCAGGCCGCAGGGAGGGAGGGGTACAGAGGAGGCGGGGCGAGCCTGCGCGGCAGAGGCGTTGTGACGTTGCAGCAGCCTGAGGCGGGCCGTGCGTTCTCCCGGGGAAGTTGTCCCCGGATCACGGGACCCTGGCAGTGGCGGGCTGCACAGGCTCCCGGGAGGGGCGGTGTGGAGAGTGACCTGTGCTTGCACACAGGCTTCTTGGTGGCAGCAGCAGCAGCCCCAGCGTCTCATGCCCTTCTCTGGGGTCTGCGCTGATAGCCGCGGCTTGCGCCCGTCTCTGGAGCTCGTTTAGGCGGCGCTCTGAATCCCCTCTCCTCGCGCACCAGGAAACAAAGAGGCAAGAAAAAGTCTTTTGTCTCTTCGGCAGCTGCAGACTTTTTCCCGGACTCCCTCCCGGCTAGCTGTGGTGCACTAACCCCTTCAGGCTGTGTTCACGCCACCAACCCCAGTCCTCTCCCTGCGATACGACCGAAGCCCGAGCCTCAGCTCCCAGCCCCGCCCGCCCCGGCGGATGAGCAGACAAGCCTCTCGTGCTGGTGAGTGCTGGTTGGCGCCGAGCCTCCGTGCGGGAATCTCCCCGCTTTGCCCTCCGCACCCCTGTGGCTGCGCTCTCCTCCGTGGCCCCGAAGCTTCCCCCCTCCGCCACCCGCCATCTCCGCCCGCGAAGGGGCTTCCTAGTGTGTGGAAACCTTTCCTCCTTCAAGGCTCCCTCCCACTGGTGCAGGTCCTGTCCCTATTCTTTTGTCTCTGTTTTTTCTTTTTTCTTTTGCTCTACCCAGGTACGTGGGTAGTTTCTTGCCTTTTGGGAGGTCTGAGGTCTTCTGCTAGCGTTCAGTAGGTGTTCTGTAGGAGTTGTTCCACATGTAGATGTATTTCTGATGATTTGTGGGGAAGAAGCTGATCTCCGCGTCTTACCCTTCTGCCATCTTGAAGCTCCTCTCCGAATGAATTTATCTTTATGACAAACTCATATTTTTTCTTATTTTCCTTCAGACATATGAAAATATACGCAAAATCCAGCACCAGGACACAGATCAGGACTGAGGAATACTTGTCTAGATCATCAGGCAATCCATAACGTCTGCAGTGGATGGTGGAAATAGGAAGATGAGGATTATGGAAACTACCGTTCTATAGGGCTGTGGTTAATTGAAGCATTGTTGTTTTGTGTAAGGACGTTTCATTTTATGTTCCTTTTGCCAACAAAAAATTGTCACTTCCCGTCTGCCTCTACAAGGATTAAATGACTAGCCACTGCAGCCACTGACCTTCAATACACCCCGAAAGGAGTTCAGGGTGAAGATCAGGAATGAGGCACTCTGTGCTCTGGGAAAAACTGGCAGAACAAGCCTTTAGACAGCTAGATTGTTGTCTGGAGAAGATTTTAGGAGCCCAATTCTTTCATCTCCTTATATCTAGAAAATCACTAAAATCATTAATGGTGACATCTGCTCCGTGTGACTAGCAGCCAGCCTCTGCCAAAATGCATGCTTGACTGCACGTCCCCCCTTCACTAAAATCATATAAAACACTGACCTCTCCCCCTACCTCTTCCAAGCAGTTTCTCAGAGCTATCTGAAATGCTGTCTCCCAGGCTATAGTCCCCATTTTGTCCCCAATAAAATTTAACTCACAATTTCCACGTTACGCATTTTTTTTTTCAGTCTACACTTTCGTACACACCTGCTGTTATAAGTTTGGAATGGCGGAGTTATCTATTAATGTGTGACTTTCTTTGTATACAAGCAGTATTTTAGAATATCTGGGTCATAAACTTAGCAGACATTAAACCTGTCTAGGACCCATAGTAGTATAAGGTATCTGATGTTTATCAGGGTATGATTACTATTCACACTTTGTATCTAGAATTAACTTAATGTTTCCCCATTTTTTTTCTTACTGACTGGCTTTCAGTTATTCACACTTCAAAATATTTCAGCACAATTTTTGAGATTGCCTCGACATGCAATAGGAAAGTTTCCTACTACTTCTTTGGGAAAATCTGGTGATAAGAAAAAAAAATAATGTTATTTCTCTTAATATGGAATTTGGTATGATAAAATGACATAATTAAGCAAAAAGGAGTTAACATTGGTCATAACTAACTTAACGTACAGTAAGCACAATTGGGATCAAACTGAAAAGATACAGGAGGTCACATTAGTAAGAAATGAGAATCTTTCGTCCTACCTAAATGTATCTCATAATAAAACATAATGGGCCACCATGACATGGGCCATGCAGATTGTTGACAATATACTATTTCAGAGAGATATCACTTGACCACGACACATCCTCCACATTAGAGATGCACTGATGTAAGACAACGAAATTTGAAAAAGATGAGACTGGTAGACAGGCCAAATGCATGAAATCCCTAGACAATGTGTGGTCTTTCATAATGTAGAAGCTTCCATGGTGGCGCAGTGGTTAAGAATCCGCCTGCCAATGCAGGGGACACGGGTTCGACCCCTGGTCTGGGAAGATCCCACATGCTGCAGGGCAACTAGGCCCGTGTGCCACAACTGCTGAGCCTGCGCTCTAGAGCCTGCAAGCCACAACTACTGAGCCCACATGCCACAACTACTGAAGCCTGCGTGCCTAGAGCTGGTGCTCGGCAACAAGAGAAGCCATCGCAATGAGAAGCCCGTGCACTGCAACAAAGAGTAGCCCCCACTTGCCGCCACAACTAAATAAATAAATAAATAAATAAATAAAATGAAACCCTGAGGAAGTTTCAGGATCATTGTCATCTAGCACAGATGATAACTCTCTGACTATGGAACTCACCACCCTGAGTTCCCTTCTGCCACTCTCTCTCCCATTACCGTTCCTCTTCCCTCTTTTCTTTCATGGACAATCACCTTCCTTCTACTTCACTCTCTCCTCTAGATCTATAACTCCACCTAGCAGGCCCTGAATAACTTTGGGAGTGATAATGCCTTAGACAAGGTTTGACATTGTTATTTTACTGGCATACCTGTGCATAACATTTACTATCATGATGGCATTGAATATAAAATGGCAGTGATATTTGATAATCAACAGTCCAGAATCTCATCCTCAACTATCACTTCTTTTTTTTTTTTTTTTCACACACACACACTGTATTTTATTTTTACAAGAGATAAATAGACTGACACCAAGCATTGTACATGGATGACCACAACAAAAGCAGCAATGATTGCAATTACCAAACATGAAACACACTCATACTATGTCATAATATTGACATTCAGTCCAGTAATCCTCCACTGCAACAGCTCCTTTACTTTGCAGTGAAAATTGATTTGTATATTCTTTGCCTCTGAGTCCTTGTGGGATTTTTTTTTTTTAATTCAGACAGAAAGTCACAAAAATTATACTCATCCTCATCAGTTCACTAAGTCCCATGTAATTAATTTTTTTTTTCATCTTGATCTTTTGTTAGCACTTTTATGAGTTCATCAGTTTTTCATTAGAGTTCTGAAAATGATTATTCATTCAGTTCAGCAGTACAGTCAGTTACCAGAAACCTGTACTTGTCAGAGTCTTTTCCATGAATTTCTTGAAGATGAAACCCTTTTATAGGAACATATTTGCAAAATCATCAGAGTACACCCAGAACTGTCTGTAAATGACAAAAGACTTAAAAATGACCATGGTTAAAGATTTGATGAAAGTTCATAATAATGCAGTTGACAAGAAAATTAGTTATTTCTGAGATATACATTTTAAAGTAATAACTAGGATTATTACTTATAACATTATACCAGAACATATAAGATTTTTAGAAATTTCATGTAATGTCTGAAACATTTATATTAACATATTTCCATACATATTTCCATACAAATACAAATATAAGATTTTTAGAAATTTCATGTAATGTCTGAAACATTTATATTAACATATTTCCATGCAAATAACCCAATGAAAGTTTAGTATTAGTTGTTTTGTTTGTTTTTTTTTTTTATACTGCAGGTTCTTATTAGGCATCAATTTTATACACATCAGTGTATACATGTCAATCCCAATCGCCCAATTCAGCACACCACCATCCCAACCCCACCGCAGTTTTCCCCCCTTGGTGTCCATATGTCCATTCTCTACATCTGTGTGTCAACTTCTGCCCTGCAAACTGGCTCATCTGTACCATTTTTCTAGGTTCCACATACATGCATTAATATACGATATTTGTTTTTCTCTTTCTGACTTACTTCACTCTGTATGACAGTCTCTAGATCCATCCACGTCTCAACAAATGACTCAACTTCGTTCCTTTTTATGGCTGAGTAATATTCCATTGTATATATGTACCACACCTTCTTGATCCATTCGTCTGTCGATGGGCATTTAGGTTGCTTCCATGACCTGGCTATTGTAAATAGTGCCACAATGAACATTCGGGTGCATGTGTCTTTTTGAATTACGGTTTTCTCTGGGTATATGCCCAGTAGTGGGATTGCTGGGTCATATGGTAATTCTATTTTTAGTTTTCTAAGGAACCTCCATATTGTTCTCCATAGTGGCTGTATCAATTTACATTCCCACCAACAGTGCAAGAGGTCTCCCTTTTCTCCACACCCTCTCCAGCATTTGTTGTTTGTAGATTTTCTGATGATGCCCATTCTAACAGGAGTGAGGTGATACCTCATTGTAGTTTTGATTTGCATTTCTCTAATAATTAGTGATGTTGAGCATCTTTTCATGTGCTTCGTGGCCGTCTGTATGTCTTCTTTGGAGAAATGTCTATTTAGGTCTTCTGCCCATTTTTGGATTGGGGTGTTTGTTTCTTTAATATTGAGCTGCATGAGCGGTTTATATATTTTGGAGATTAATCCTTTGTCCGTTGATTCATTTGCAAATATTTTCTCGCATTCTGAGGGTTGTCTTTTCGTCTTGTTTATGGTTTCCTTTGCTGTGCAAAAGCTTTGAAGTTTCATTAGGTCCCACTTGTTTATTTTTGTTTTTATTTCCATTACTCTAGGAGGTGGATCAAAAAAGATCTTGCTGTGATTTATGTCAAACAGTGTTCTTCCTATGTTTTCCTCTAAGAGTTTTATAGTGTCCAGTCTTATATTTAGGTCTCTAATCCATTTTGAGTTTATTTTTGTGTATGGTGTTAGGGAGTATTCTAATTTCATTCTTTTACATGTAGCTGTCCAGTTTTCCCAGCACCACTTATTGAAGAGACTGTCTTTTCTCCATTGTATATCTTTGCCTCCTTTGTCATAGATTAGTTGACCATAGGTGCGTGGGTTAATCTCTGGGCTTTCTATCTTGTTCCATTGATCTATGTTTCTGTTTTTGTGCCAGTACCATATTGTCTTGATTACTGTAGCTTTGTAGTAGAGTCTGAAGTCAGGGAGTCTGATTCCTCCAGCTCCATTTTTTTGCCTCAAGACTGCTTTGGCTATTCGGGGTCTTTTGTGTCTCCATACAAATTTTAAGATGATTTGTTCTAGCTCCGTAAAAAATGCCGTTGGTAATTTGATAGGGATTGCATTGAATCTGTAGATTGCTTTGGGTAGTATACTCATTTTCACAATGTTGATTCTTCCAATCCAAGAACATGGTATATCTCTCCATCTGTTGGTATCATCTTTAATTTCTTTCATCAGTGTCTTATGGTTTTCTGCATACAGGTCTTTTGTCTCCCTAGGTAGGTTTATTCCTAGGTATTTTCTTCTTTTTGTTGCAATGGTAAATGGGAGTGTTTCTATAATTTCTCTTTCAGATTTTTCATCATTAGTGTATAGGAATGCAAGAGATTTCTGTGCATTAATTTTGTATCCTGCAACTTTACCATATTCATTAATTAGCTCTAGCAGTTTTCTGGTGGCAGTTTTAGGATTCTCTATGTATAGTATCATGTCATCCGCAAACAGTGACAGTTTTACTTCTTCTTTTCCAATTTGTATTCCTTTTATTTCTTTTTCTTCTCTGATTGCCGTGGCTAGGACTTCCAGAACTATGTTGAATAATAGTGGTGAGAGTGGACATCCTTGTCTCGTTCCTGATCTTAGAGGAAATGCTTTCAGTTTTTCACCATTGAGAATGATGTTTGCTGTGGGTTTGTCATATATGGCCTTTATTATGTTGAGGTAGGTTCCCTCTATGCCCACTTTCTGGAGAGTTTTTATCAGAAATGGGTGTTGAATTTTGTCAAAAGCTTTTTCTGCATCTATTGAGATGATCATATGGTTTTTATTCTTCAACTTGTTAATATGGTGTATCACATTGATTGATTTGCGTATATTGAAGAATCCTTGCATCCCTGGGATAAATCCCACTTGATCGTGGTGTATGATCCTTTTAATGTGTTGTTGGATTCTGTTTGCTAGTATTTTGTTGAGGATTTTTGCATCTGTATTCATCAGTGATATTGGTCTGTAATTTTCTTTTTTTGTAGTGTCTTTGTCTGGTTTTGGTATCAGGGTGATGGTGGCCTCATAGAATGAGTTTGGGAGTGTTCCTTCCTCTGCAATCTTTTGGAAGAGTTTGAGAAGGATGGGTGTTAGCTCTTCTCTAAATGTTTGATAGAATTCACCTGTGAAGCCATCTGGTCCTGGACTTTTGTTTGTTGGAAGATTTTTAATCACAGTTTCAATTTCATTACTTGTGATTGGTCTGTTCATATTTTCTGTTTCTTCCTGGTTCAGTCTTGGAAGGCTATACCTTTCTAAGAATTTGTCCATTTCTTCCAGGTTGTCCATTTTATTGGCATAAAGTTGCTTGTAGTAGTCTCTTAGGATGCTTTGTATTTCTGCGGTGTCTGTTGTAACTTCTCCTTTTTCATTTCTGATTTTATTGATTTGAGTCCTCTCCCTCTTTTTCTTGATGAGTCTGGCTAATGGCTTATCAATTTTGTTTATCTTCTCAAAGAACCAACTTTTAGTTTTATTGATCTTTGCTATTGTTTTCTTTGTTTCTATTTCATTTATTTCTGCTCTGATCTTTATGATTTCTTTCCTCCTGCTAACTTTGGGTTTTGTTTGTTCTTCTTTCTCTAGTTTCTTTAGGTGTAAGGTTAGATTGTTTACTTGAGATTTTTCTTGTTTCTTTAGGTAGGCTTGTATAGCTATAAACTTCCCTCTTAGAACTGCTTTTGCTGCATCCCATAGGTTTTGGGTCATCGTGTTTTCATTGTCATTTGTCTCTAGGTATTTTTTTATTTCCTCTTTGATTTCTTCAGTGATCTCTTGGTTATTTAGTAACGTATTGTTTAGCCTCCATGTGTTTGTCTTTTTTACGTTTTTTTCCCTGTAATTCATTTCTAATCTCATAGCGCTGTGGTCAGAAAAGATGCTTGATATGATTTCAATTTTCTTAAATTTACTGAGGCTTGATTTGTGCCCCAAGATGTGATCTATCCTGGAGAATGTTCCGTGCGCACTTGAGAAGAACGTGTAATCTGCTGTTTTTGGATGGAATGTCCTATATATATCAATTAAATCTATCTGGTCTATTGTGTCATTTAAAGCTTCTGTTTCCTTATTTATTTTCATTTTGGATGATCTGTCCATTGGTGTAAGTGAGGTGTTGAAGTCCCCCACTATTATTGTGTTACTGTCGATTTCCTCTTTTATAGCTGTTAGCAGTTGCCTTATGTATTGGGGTGCTCCTATGTTGGGTGCATATATATTTATAATTGTTATATCTTCTTCTTGGATCGATCCCTGGATCATTATGTAGTGTCCTTCCTTGTCTCTTGTAACATTCTTTATTTTAAAGTCTATTTTATCTGATATGAGTATAGGTACTCCAGCTTTCTTTTGATTTCCATTTGCATGGAATATCTTTTTCCATCCCCTCACTTTCAGTCTGTATGTGTCCCTAGGTCTAAAGTGGGTCTCTTGTAGACAGCATATATATGGGTCTTGTTTTTGTATCCACTCAGCCAGTCTATGTCTTTTGGTTGGGGCATTTAATCCATTCACGTTTAAGGTAATTATCGATATGTATGTTCCTATGACTATTTTCTTAGTTGTTTTGGGTTTGTTTTTGTAGGTCCTTTTCTTCTCTTGTGTTTCCCACTTAGAGAAGTTCCTTTAGCATTTGCTGTAGAGCTGGTTTGGTGGTGCTGAATTCTCTTAGCTTTTGCTTGTCTGTAAAGCTTTTGATTTCTCCATCAAATCTAAATGAGATCCTTGCCGGGTAGAGTAATCTTGGTTGTAGGTTCTTCCCTTTCATCACTTTAAGTATATCATGCCACTCCCTTCTGGCTTGCAGAGTTTCTGCTGAGAAATCAGCTGTTAACCTTATGGGAGTTCCCTTGTATGTTATTTGTCGTTTTTCCCTTGCTGCTTTCAATAATTTTTCTTTGTCTTTAATTTTTGCCACTTTGATTACTATGTGTCTCGGCGTGTTTCTCCTTGGGTTTATTCTGTATGGGACTCTCTGCGCTTCCTGGACTTGGGTGGCTATTTCCTTTCCCATGTTCGGGAAGTTTTCGACTATAATCTCTTCAAATATTTTCTCTGGTCCTTTCTCTCTCTCTTCTCCTTCTGGGACCCCTATAATGCGAATGTTGTTGCGTTTAATGTTGTCCCAGAGGTCTCTTAGGCTGTCTTCATTTCTTTTCATTCTTTTTTCTTTAGTCTGTTCCGCAGCAGTGAATTCCACCATTCTGTCTTCCAGGTCACTTATCCGTTCTTCTGCCTCAGTTATTCTGCTATTGATTCCTTCTAGTGTAGTTTTCATTTCAGTTATTGTATTGGTCATCTCTGTTTGTTTGTTCTTTAATTCTTCTAGGTCTTTGTTAATCATTTCTTGCATCTTCTCAATCTTTGCCTCCATTCTTATTCCGAGGTCCTGGATCATCTTCACTATCATTATTCTGAATTCTTTTTCTGGAAGGTTGCCTATCTCCACTTCATTTAGTTGTTTTTCTGGGGTTTTTTCTTGTTCCTTCATCTGGTACATAGCCCTCTGCCTTTTCATCTTCTCTATCTTTCTGTAACTGTGGTTTTTGGTCCACAGGCTGCAGGATTGTAGTTTTTCTTGCTTCTGCTGTCTGTCCTCTGGTGGTTGAGGCTATCTAAGAGGCTCGATGGGAGGCTCTGGTGGTGGGTAGAGCTGACTGTTGCTGTGGCGGTCAGAGCTCAGTAAAACCTTAATCCACTTGACTGTTGATGGGTGGGGCTGGGTTCCCTCCCTGTTGCTGTGGCGTCAGAGCTCAGTAAAACCTTAATCCACTTGACTGTTGATGGGTGGGGCTGGGTTCCCTCCCTGTTGGTTGTTTTGCCTGAGGCAACCCAACACTGGAGCCTACCCGTGCTCTTTGGTGGGGTTAATGGCAGACTCTGGGAGGGCTCACGCCAAGGAGAACTTCCCAGAACCTCTGCTGCCAGTGTCCTTATCCCCACAGTGAAACAGAGCCACCACCCGCCTCTGCAGGAGACCCCCCAACACCAGCAGGTAGGTCTGGTTTAGTCTCCCCCAGGGTCACTGCTCCTTCCCCTGGGTCCCGATGCACACATTACTTTGTGTGTGTCCTCGAAGAGAGGGGTCTCTGTTTCCCCCAGTCCTGTCAAAGTCCTGCAATCAATTCCCACTAGGCTTCAAAGTCTGATTCTCTAGGAATTCCTCCTCCCGTTGCCGGACCCCCAGGTTGGGAAGCCTGACGTGGGGCTTAGAACCTTCACTCCAGTGGGTGGACTTCTGTGGTATAAGTGTTCGCCAGTCTGTGAGTCACCCACCCAGCAGTTATGGGATTTGATTTTACTCTGATTGCGCCCCTCCTACCATCTCACTGTGGCTTCTCCTCTGTCCTTGGACGTGGGGTATCCTCCTTGGTGAATTCCAGGGTCATCCTGTCAATGATTGTCCAGCAGCCAGTTGTGATTCTGGTGCTCTCGCAAGAGGGAGTGAGAGCACGTCCTTCTACTCCGCCATCTTGGTTAATCAACTATCACTTCTTAAATGAAATTTTGCTTTAACTTATGCAGCCATTCTTATGTATGAAATTTTCTTCAGAAACAAAACTACAGTGCAAGAATGTGTCATTACTCAATTACTAGCTCTGTTAAAAATCAAACAAATAGCAGTATCTTGTATTAGGTGGTTTATTCAATTCCGAATAGGTATGGACACAACAGGATATGTTCAGTTCCCTTCAGAGAAGACATGTTATGGAAATGACAAGTTTTATAACTTGTGGGGACATTAAGAAACACAGTGAAAAATTTATAGACAATTAAGAACTATTAGTGTTTTTCATAGTATGAGTATGATCACTAGATGACTCCACTAAAGTTACTTGAGGGGCTTATTTACATAAGCAGGTCCCTGGGTCCCAGTCTTGACCTATAGAATCAAAGTAACTGGAGGACGGGCCTGGGGATCTGCATTTATAATGGTCCCCCCAGATGCTTCTTATGCACTCTAAATAGGGGACTACTTGAAGACTATGGCTTCCTATGTAACCCAGTGTCCATAAACTCTCAGCAGGCTTAATGGGTTCTGAAGTGGTGGCCACAGCACCATTGTCAGACCCTTCTGGTTCCTGAGTCTAGGTCTTCCTTGACCACAGGACACTCACAGGACTGAGCTTGCAATTTGAGGGTATCACTGGCTACACCATAAATGTTGGCAGATCTCAGCAGGGGAGGAAAAATTCTTAAAGAAAGATTCTTAAAAAAATTCTTTAAAATTTCTCTGACATTATATACAGAGATTCTATTTGTTTCTCTTGACATTTTCTGTTTCAGAAAGAATTACAGAAGTTGCTCTCTTGAAGACATTTGTAGTTTGATCGAATTAGACTTAAAGTCACTAATACACTGAATGTTTTATGAACACTTGCTGAAATAATTGTGCAAATTTAGAAACTGTTAGGAATCTTTGAAGAAATGTACATTACACTTAGGTTTCAACTCTTCATTCAGTTAGATTAAATATGTATTTTCCACAATAGACAAATTTCCAAAACATGCCCACACCATGGAAAATACACTGGTAATTACAGGTATTATAGTTTTACTTATATTTCAATTTTAAAAGGAAAGATTGATTTATCTAAGTCATTTTGCTCTTAAAGTGTTACCTAGACTTGTCTCTCTTTGATTAAATTCTAGACTTGTGGATATTTAGTATTTCATCTATTTTCCAGGCCAGTCTTCTGCCCTTTGTAATTTTCTTCCAGGTCATGTTACAGGTTTTATTTCCTCTAGAAGTGGCACCTATGCAATCTTAGAGCAATTTAGGAAATTACTCCAAGTTTTGACTCCTGGCCCTATTTTAATTCTCAAAATTTGATTAGATTCCCAGTTTCTTTCCTATTTCCTCATAGTCTGCTTTTCACCATCTTTGACTATTTCTTTTTGTTGATTTCCCATGTAATGGTTTGCCAGTTTTCCAATTTTGTAAGGTTTCATTTTCTAAAATTCACAGTGTTTCTCATTACTCTTTTACTATCAAGGGTCATGGGTCAATTCCAGTTTTTGCAGAGCCCAACATAAGATCCAATTCCAGAGTGCTAATGGCCTGTAATGAAGATTTACTTTAAAGGTAAAACAGAAGACAGGTGACAAAAGAATATTATAGACTTTGTGGTGGCTTTTTTTTTTTTGGAGGGGAGAATAAGCTACTTTTCCTTTTGAGACCTGCTAAAACATAAATATTTGTGAAAACAAATTATTTTCTCTAGCAGCAGATCAGTGCTAAACATATTTTATTTTGTAAAGCAAATTTGGCAGTACTTTCCACTTTTTGACAAAGCAGTTGGGCTATCAAGAAATTAGCACACCACTCTTCTCACTCTTGTTCAGATGAATAGCTTGGCAGTGAAATGAAGACTGCATTTTGCAGTCCAGTGAGCTCAATAACAGCTGCTTGAAAAGACAAAAACAAAATCTTAAGAAAAAAGTGATTATTTCTTCTATTGAAGTACAGAAGTTACACTCCTAGGGTACCATCACTGGTTTGTAGAGTTAAAATTTCCATTAGAGGATATTCTATTTAACTTGTTTGCAAAAGAAACATAACTAAGAACATCATGTTGATATTTTCTCAATCTATGAGTAAGATTTCAGTAGAATTTCTTTACATATTGTATAGCCTTTATATATTACTAGTATATTTTGATTGAAAGATACAAAAAAAATCATGACTAATATAATGAACGTATATTCAATGTGAAATATGTTCTTAAATATATTATGGACTTTTAAAATGAAACTAGTTAAATATTCATTAGCAAACAGACATAGATTGAATGCTTTCTATGTAACGTACACTGCTCAGTACTGGTCAGTGTGTGACCTAATGGAGCTCAAAAGTTGGATGGAGAGAGAAAGGTAAATTTAAAGTTACTGTATAGCACAATAAACAGTTTGATAGTGACAAATCCAAGGTACATGTAAGCATAGAAGACATTTGTGCAAGCCTGCCAGGGGTAGAGATTAGGAAATACCTATCTCTGACTAAGCAAAATTGAGCTATGATTTAAAGCGCTGACATGTCGAAAGGCAAAGATAAGGGTTTTTGAGAAAGATTCTATAGTTGATAATCTGTCAAGGAGTCATGTAGATTTTGATGTAGTATAAGAAATGAAAAGTAGTGTTTTGGAGCTGGCAGGTAGAGTGTTAAGGACTTCCTAGTGGTAAGTAAAGGTGGAAAAGCCATCTGGAAGTAGATTTATAAAGAGTATTTGTGATACACAAGGGCGTTTGAACTTAGGCCAAGAAACACTGTAAAATAAAATGATAACTGATTGATCAAATATTTGTTTCAGAAAACAATTCCGGAAGCAATGAGGAATATTGTGCCGAAGGAATGATGTGCTAGAGGAACACAAGATTGATGGGATGCTTTTGCAATAGCACAAATGATTTTTAAAAATAAATTAAAAGAATAGCAAAAAGGAGAGGGCAGATTTGAAGCAAAATTTAAAACTTAGAATAATAGTACTTAGCAGTCTGTATTTAAATGAATGCTTTAATGAGTGGAAAATAAAATAAATATATAAATAAACAAAAATGAATAAAACATTTTAATTGTTCAGAGAAGCTGAGAAATGTTCTATATTCTAGAATAAAGGGGAATAGAAGTATCGGTGACACGCTTCCTAAAAAACTGGATACCAGCAATTCCTCCCATCCCTGTAAATGCATACTCATCTTCTCATCAAGAGGCAGGATCTATTTCCCCTCACAATGAATACAGTTTTATCTTGTAATTTGTATTGACCTCTACAAGAATTATATTTAAGTATTCAAGAATTTGTGTTTAAGAATTATACAAATTGAAGGTAATGAACATATAACTCAAATTATAAACCGATGAGTCATGACTCTGAATTTCATCTAATGTAATAACTCTGTTCGTTTCTTGATGTTAATTTTTTGCATCATTGATTTTACTATGTGGTGGCTTTGACTAAATAAATTACTACCTAGTGCTTATATTCAATTGGATTTCCTTTCCTGGAGAAATAATTAATGTCATTATACCCCTCCCTCCCTTTTGTATCACTTGTACCTCTAGCAAGCACTTAGACATTATTCCCTTGGATCATAATTTGTTATTATTCTTCGTAACTATCCTGCATATGACATGATCCTTTAAGTCTAGGATCATGGTTGTTACAGGTTTAGTGTATTTCTCTGTATAGAATCTTCTGAATTGAAGAAAGTACTCACAGATAGGAAATTAGACCAGGAGATCCTTAAATTTAAAAAAAGATGACGTGCTCTTTAAAAAATATAATATATATAATATGTACTATATACATATATATATATATCACATAAGACTCTAAGTCTATTTTCAAAAAAATAAATAGAATATTCAGTAAAGAATAATTTCATTGTATCACATAAAGTAGAAGTCTGAAAACATAAATTTTGGAAAACGAGTGAGAGGAGAAATTTGAAAATAGACAAAACTACTTCTTCTACTTCCAAATGAAGTATTTGTCTTAATAAATATATCAAGTTAAAAAAATTATTGAAATGTTTTTTAATATATAACTGTAATTTAATCTCCAATGTAATATAATTTTCTTGAAGTTGATAAATCTTAATTGAAAAGTAGAGTAGTTAGTTACAAAAGGAAGAGGAAACCAGGGAGGTAGATGCTTTGGATGGATACTTCAGTTCTTAATTCCATTTAGGATGTCAAATAAATACTCATAGTCAATATGTGGACAACATTAAAAATAGATCTTATTAAAATAACTAAAAACTAGAAAACTTTACACTGTAAGAAATGCTTCTATTGCACTTAATATCTTTTTTTTTAACACTATAGATTACTTTATTAATTTTACTTTTTTTTTTTTAAAGCAACACAAGTGGACTTTTTTTTTTTTTTTAAGGGAACGCTATTTGTTTATTTGTTTATTTTGGCTGTATTGGGTCTTCGTTTCTGTGCGAGGGCTTTCTCTAGTTGCGGCGAGCGGGGGCCACTTTTCATCGCGGTGCGCGGGCCTCTCACTGTCGCGGCCTCTCCTGTTGCGGAGCACAGGCTCCAGACGCGCAGGCTCAGTAGTTGTGGCTCACGGGCCTAGTTGCTCCGCGGCACGTGGGATCTTCCCAGACCAGGGCTCGAACCCGTGTCCCCTGCATTGGCAGGCAGACTCTCAACCGCTGCGCCACCAGGGAAGCCCTTAATATCTCTTTTAACCAAATTTATTGATAAACTGCACCCATTTAATCTGTACAATGTCGTAAGTTGTGATGAATGTGTAAACCTAAGGAACCTCAAAAACAATAAAGGTAAAAAGTTCCATCCACATCAAAATTGCTTGCCTTTTCCTCTGGATCTTCCTTCTCACATGTGGAAAATGGGTTTCAGCTCATGCCCATGGGGTTTCAGCCTGCTCCAGATTTTCCCATCCTCACTGCCAGCTCTAGGGATGTTTAACTTGCTTAGCCAGCCTCCATAATTATGTAAATCAATGCTTTTTAATAAAACCCTCTATTTATACACACATGTGTATATAAAGATATAGACTGATAAACAGATATAACAACTTGTTCATTTGAAGTGAAACAAAGTTGCAAAACCAATCTATGATGCACCCCAAATTTTAACCTGAAAAAGCTTAATTCTGTGTGTATTTGTTTCTGACTTCAAACAGAACTTGTGACACGCTGTGAGAAGCATAATTGTTTGATATCCATACTTGGAAGCCAGAAAGTGATAAGTAATTCTGTTATTAAAAGAAAAAGCATCACGTAAGAGTATAACATTCTCATGCCTCAGTCTCTTCACATATATAAGGCAGATCAGTTGTCCTAATAAGTTTTTCTTCTCTTTAATGTAAATTGGCTGTGAAGTGGGTTGAATTTTGTCAGTTTATACAGGGAATGTCTGATTATAAAGTGAGGAGTAAACGGCATTAAGATTTCATAAAATCATAAATGAAACCTAGAAATTTAAAATGTCAGGATATGGCAGGGCTGTCCTTCTGTTCTCAAGAAATATCATCCCCACATATACACAGTATAGCCTTCACTCTGCCAAGGAACAATGAGATACAGTTATTTGGAATGGAACTGTGTTATACATTGAATTGATCTCCCTTTATTTTAGGGGTAGTTCGTTCCATTCCTTTCCATTCCTGAGATAAAGTAGAGAAAACAAACTCATTTTTAGTATAGAAAGCTTCTAGATTTTCAAGTATTTGCTGTCTAATTTCTCTTAGGTTCAGGGAACCTGGTTCAATAGGTAACTGATTGTTCCATGTCAAGTATTAAACTCCCATTAAAAAGACAATGAAATGACTTATTTTACATCCAAAAGTTGACAAATGCTATACCTAAATTATGGAAGATACACATTTTTACTTAAAAGCATTTTAAAATGAGGCACTTTACATTTTGAGGATCCAAACTAAATTCTGCTTTAAGAAATTTTAAAATATTATGCCTATGAAGTTCAATACATTTATTGTCAGACATTTTCTTTAATGTTACGGCTAACAGCTCAAGGGAAGTTGAACTGATAACTGCTTTCAAGTATATTTTGCACTGAAAACTAATGCACTTGGAAAAAAATTATTTCGGCTCTTAAATTGGATGCTTTCCTTTTTTAACTTACTTTATTTTATATATTTTTTGGCCGCACTGTGCAGCATGTGCCATCTTAGTTCCCTGACCAGGGATCTAACCCCGCACCCCCTGTGTTGAAAGCACAGTGTCTCAACCACTGGACCACCAGGGAAGTACCTGAACGCTTTCTTAAATCTTGGAGGTTCATTTTTTCCACTCAGGGATTTAATGAAGTAGATTTCTATGGAAACTGGGAATAGATGTTCTCATCAGGTCAGTTTTGGCTTTGATTCTGTCATTAAGAAAATGTCATTGTGCACACAGGTAGCAAATGAGAAGAAACAAAATGGTAATAATCTCCTTTAGTACAGAATGTGATTCAACATAGCTGTGTTTAAAAAGCCCATTTTCATCCTAAGATCATGTCCATAACAGTACATGCCCAGATAATTTTACCTTAAACATACCAAGAGTATTTGTAGCACTTTAATTTCTAGTCAAGATTCTCTTAAGCAGGATGTATGTGGTGATATTAAAAGTGATTTATCTAGGAAAATAGGGCCAACTGAACAAACTAATAGATTTCGACTTACCTAAACTCCCAAGGGAATTTCTACTCTATATTCAGTATCATCCTAAAGCTGTTCATAAGAAGATTGAAAAACGTGGGTTAAAACCTTCTCCAAAGATTTTGGATAATCCCTGCTCTTATTATAATGTCTGCCCTTTAGTTTTCATTATTTAGCCCTTTAGCCCTCATTATTTAGCCCTTTAGTCCTCATGTATGCATTTTCCATGATTCTGAGACCATTACTGTCAGGAAACATTATCATTAGCTATTAGTGTTCAGTGATCAGTAATCAAATTTTCATTATTTTCATATTGTGTTTATTTTTTAACATCTTTATTGGAGTACAACTGCTTTACATTGTTGTGTTACTGTCTGCTGTATAACAAAGTGAATCAGCTATACATATACATATATCTCCATATCCCCTCCCTCTTGCATCTCCCTCCCACCCTCCCTATCCCACCCCTCTAGGTGGTCACAAAGCACGGAGATGAAATCCCTGTACTATGCGGCTGCTTCCCACTATCTATCTATTTTACATTTGGTAGTGTATATATGTCAGTGCCAGTCTCTCACTTCTTCCCAGCTTACCCTTCCCCCTTCCCGTGTCCTCAAGTTCATTCTCTATGTCTGTGCCTTTATTCCTGTCCTGCCCCTAGGGTCTTCAG
This sequence comes from Eschrichtius robustus, assembly GCF_028021215.1. Classification (NCBI taxonomy): domain Eukaryota; kingdom Metazoa; phylum Chordata; class Mammalia; order Artiodactyla; family Eschrichtiidae; genus Eschrichtius; species Eschrichtius robustus. Next base: position 17,322,658 of record NC_090825.1, read on the forward strand.
AACCTTTTTTTTTTAGATACCATATATATGTGTTAGCATACAGTATTTGTTTTTCTCTTTCTGACTTACTTCACTCTGTATGACAGACTCTAGGTCCATCCACCTCACTACAGATAACTCAGTTTCGTTCCTTTTTATGGCTGAGTAATATTCCATTGTATATATGTGCCACATCTTCTTTATCCATTCATCTGTTGATGGACACTTAGGTTGCTTCCATGTCCTGGCTGTTGTAAATAGCGCTGCAGTGAACATTCTGGTACATGACTCTTTTTGAATTATGGTATTCTCAGGGTATATGTGCAGGAGTGGGATTGCTGGGTCATATGGTAGTTCTGTTTTTAGTTTTTTAAGGAACCTCCAAACTGTTCTCCATAGTGGCTGTATCAATTTACATTCCCACCAACAGTGCAAGAGGGTTCCCTTTTCTCCACACCCTCTCCAGCATTTATTGTTTGTAGATTTTTTGATGATGGCTATTCTGGCAATTGTGGTTTTGATTTGAATTTCTCTAATGATTAGTGATGTTGAGCATCCTTTCATGTGTTTGTTGGCAATCTGTATATCTTCTTTGGAGAAATGTCTATTTAGGTCTTCTACCCATTTTTGGATTGGGTTGTTTGTTTTTTTGATATGGAGCTGCATGAGCTGCTTGTATATTTTGGAGATTAATCCTTTGTCAGTTGCTTCGTTTGAAAATATTTTCTCCCATTCCGAGGGTTGTCTTTTTGTCTTGTTTATGGTTTCCTTTGCTGGCAAAAGTTTTTAAGTTTCATTAGGTCCCATTTGTTTATTCTTGTTTTTATTTCTATTTCTCTAGGATGTGGGTCAAAAAGTTTCTTGCTGTGATTTATGTCATAGAGTGTTCTGCCTAGGTTTTCTTCTAAGACTTTAATAGTGCCAGGCCTTACATTTAGGTCTTTAATCCATTTTGAGTTTATTTTTTTGTATGGTGTTAGGGTGTGTTCTAATTCCATTCTTTTACATGTAGCTGTCCAGTTTTCCCAGCACCACTTATTGGAGAGGCTGTCTTGTCTCCATTGTATATTCTTGCCTCCTTTGTCAAAGATAAGGTGACCATAGGTGTGTGGGCTTATCTCTGGGCTTTCTATCCTGTTCCATTGATCTATATTTCTGTTTCTGTGCCAGTAGCATACTGTCTTGATTACTGTAGCTTTGTAGTATAGTCTAAAGTCAGGGAGCCTGATTGCTCCAGCTCCATTCTTCTTTCTCAAGATTGCTTTGGCTATTTGGGGTCTTCTGTGTTTCCATACAAATTGTGAAATGTTTTGTTCTAGTTCTGTGAAAAATGCCTTTGGTAGTTTTATAGGGATTGCATTGAATCTCTAGATTGCTTTGGGTAGTATAGTCATTTTTTTTTTTTTTGAATTTCTGAATTTTATTTTTTTTTAATACAGCAGGTTATTAGTCATCACTTTTATACACATCAGTGTATACATGTCAATCCCAATGCCCAATTCAGCACACCACCATCCCCACCCCGCCGTGGCTTTCGCCCCTTGGTGTCCATACGTTTGTTCTCTACATCTGTGTCTCAACTTCTGCCCTGCAAACCGGTTCATCTATAACATTTTTCTAGGTTCCACATACATGCGTTAATATACAAAATTTGTTTTTCCCTTCCTGACTTACTTCACTCTGCATGACAGTCTCTAGATCCATCCTGTTTCAACAAATGACTCAATTTCGTTCCTTTTTATGGCTGAGTAATATTCCACTGTAAATACGTACCACAAATTCTTTATCCATTCGTCTGTCGATGGGCATTTAGCTTGCTTCCATGACCTGGCTATTGTAAATAGTGCTGCAATGAACATTGGGGTGCATGTGTCTTTTTGAATTATGGTTTTCTCTGGATATATGCCCAGTAGTGGGATTGCTGGATAATATGGTAATTGTATTTTTGGTTTATTAAGGCACCTCCATACTGTTCTCCATAGTGGCTGTATCAATTTACATTCCCACCAACAGTGCAAGAGGGTTCCCTTTTCTCCACACCCTCTCCAGCATTTGTTGTTTGTAGATTTTCTGATGATGCCCATTCTAACTGGTGTGAGGTGATACCTCATTGTAGTTTTGATTTGCATTTCTCTGATAATTAGTGATGTTGAGCAGCTTTTCATGTGCTTTTTGGCCATCTATATGTCTTCTTCGGAGACATGTCTATTTAGGCCTTCTGCCCACTTTTGGATTGGGTTGTTTGTTTCTTTAATATTGAGCTGCATGAGCTGTTTATATATTTTGGAGATTAATCCTTTGTCTGTTGGTTCGTTTGCACATATTTTCTCCCATTCTGAGCGTTTTCGCCTTGTTTATGGTTTCCTTTGCTGTGCAAAAGCTTTTAAGTTTCATGAGGTCCCATTTGTTTATTTTTGTTTTTATTTCCATTACTCTAGGAGGTAGATCAAAAAGATCTTTCTGGGATTTATGTCAAAGAGTGTTCTTCCTATGTTTTCCTCTAAGAGTTTTATAGTGTCCGGTCTATAAATTTAGGTCTCGAATCCATTTTAATCACATCTACAAGCAATTGAAAATGAATAATGTCAAGTATTGATTCAGTAGCATCAATCAATTTTATGTTTTAATAAACAAGTTGCTTTTGTGAGCTCTCTTCTGATAGAGTCCCCTATTGTGGAGAGAGTGTGGGCTAGCCAACTGCTACTACTTTCTTGCTATGGGAGAAAAAAAACCGTTTTGAGTTATTTGAGTACTGAGCCAAAGATCAAAGTTCTGATAACCAAGATGACAGCTAGAAGCATTTGAAAGAAAAAGAACTGCCAAGGTGAGAAAGAGGATTCTGGAAACTACTTTTCTTTGTAGAGCAAATTTTGTGTATTTTCATTGCTTATATGTATAAAAAAATCTTGCTTATAATAAACAAATTGTAAAAAATACAGGTGGTCCCACCCACTGAGCTCAGAATGGGGCCCACGTTTCTGCAGAGCTGGAACTCCTGGCTCAGGGTCTCTTCCCTCCACTGTCACTGAAGTGCCCTGGAGTCCAAGGGGAGGGCAGCCTCATTGAGGCTGCTGGCTCTGGACGGGCCCCAGCAGATGAAGCCACAACAGTCCTGGGGACTGTGGGCCAGCTGTGTGGATGACAGGCTCTTGGTGCTCCAGCCAGGGGTCAGGGCTGTGCCTCTGAGGTGAGAGAGCCAAGTTCAGGACACTGTTCCACAAGAGACCTCTCAGCTCCATGTAATATCAAACGGTGAAAATCTCCCAGAGATCTCCATCTAAACGCCAAGACTGAGCTCCACTCAACGACCAGCAAGGTACAGTGCTGGACACCCTATGCCAAACAACTAACAAGACAGGAACACAACCACATCCATTAGCAGAGAGGCTGCCTAAAATCATAAAAAGGCCACAGACACCCCAAAACACACCATCAGACATGGACCTGCTCACCAGAAAGACAAGATCCAGCCTCATCCACCAGAACACAGGCACTAGTCCCCTCCACCAGGAAGCCTACACAACCCACTGAACCAACCACAGCCACTGGGGACACACACCAAAAACAATGGGAACTACGAACCTGCAGCCTGTGAAAAGGAGACCCGAAACACAGTAAGATAAGCAAAATGAGAAGACAGAGAAACACATAGCAGATGAAGGAGCAAGGCAAAAACCCACCAGACCTAACACATGAAGAGGAAACAGGCAGTCTACCTGAAAAATAATTCAGAACAATGATAGTAAAGATGATCCAAAAACTTGAAAACAGAATGGAGAAAACACAAGAAACGTTTAACAAAGACCTAGAGCAAGTAAAGAGCAAACAAACAGTGATGAACAACACAATAAATGAAATTAAAAGTTCTCTAGAAGGGATCAATAGCAGAATAACTGAGGCAGAAGAACGGATAAGTGACCTGGAAGACAAAATAGTGGAAATAACTACTGCAGGGCAGAATAAGGAAAAAAGAATGAAAAGAATTGAGGACAGTGTCAGAGACTTCTGGGACAACATTAAACGCACTAACATTCGAATTATAGGGGTCCCAGATGAAGAAGGAAAAAGTAAGGGACTGAGAATATATTTGAAGAGATTATAGTTGAAAACTTCCCTAATATGGCAAAGGAAATAGTTAATCAAGTCCAGATTAGAGAACAGAGAGTCCCATACAGGATAAATCCAAGGAGAAACACATGAAGACACATATTAATCAAACTATCAAAAATTAAATACAAAGAAAAAATATTAAAAGCAGCAAGGGAAAAACAACAAATAACACACAAGGGAATCCCCATAAGGTTAACAGCTGATCTTTCAGCAGAAACTCTGCAAGCCAGAAGGGAGTGGCAGGACATATTTAAAGTGATGAAGCAGAAAAACCTACAACCAAGATTACTCTACACAGCAAGGATCTCATTCAGATTTGACGGAGAAATTAGAAACTTTACAGACAAGGAAAAGATAAGAGAATTCAGCACCACCAAACCGGCTTTACAACAAATGCTAAAGGAACTTCTCTAGGCAGGAAACACAAGAGAAGGAAAAGGCCTACAATAACAAACCTAAAACAATTAAGAAAATGGTAATAGGAACATACATATCAAAAATTACCTTAAATGTAAATGGATTAAATGCTCCAACTAAAAGACATAGACTGGCTGAATGGATAGAAAAAGAAGACCCGTATATATGCTGTCTACAAGAGACCCACTTCAGACCTAGGAACACATACAGGCTGAAAGTGAGGGGATGGAAAAAGATATTCCATGTAAATGGAAATCAAAAGAAAGCTGGAGTAGCAATTCTCATATCAGACAAAATAGACTTTAAAATAAAGACTATCACAGGAGACAAAGAAGGACACTACATAATGATGAAGGGATCAATCCAACAAGAAGATATAACAATTGTAAATATTTATGCACCCAACATAGGAGCACCTCAATACATAAGGCAAATACTAACACCCATAAAAGGGGAAATCGACAGTAACACAATCATAGTAGGGGACTTTAACACCCTAGTTTCACCAATGGACAGGTCATCCAAAATGAAAACAAATAAGGAAACACAAGCTTTAAATGATACATTAAACAAGGTGGACTTAATTGATATATACAGGACATGCCATCCAAAAACAACAGAATAAACCTTCTTCTCAAGTGCTTATGGAACATTGTCCAGGATACATCATATCTTGGGTCACAAATCAAGTGCTGGTAAATTTAAGAAAATTGAAATCGTATCAAGTATCTTTTCCGACCACAACGCTACGAAACTACATATCAATTACAGGAAAAAATCTGTAAAAAATACAAACACATGGAGGCTAAACAATACAGTACTTAATAACCAAGAGATCACTGAAGAAGTCAAAGAGGAAATCAAAAAATACCTAGAAACAAATGACAATGAAAACACGACGACCCACAACCTATGGGATGCAACAAAAGCAGTTCTAAGAGGGAAGTTTATAGCAATACAATCCTACCTTAAGAAACAAGAAACATCACAAATAAACAACCTAACCTTACACCTAAAGCAATTAGAGAAAGAAGAACAAAAAAAATCCAAAGCTAGCAGAAGGAAAGAAATCATAAAGATCAGATCAGAAATAAATGAAAAAGAAATGAAGGAATTGATAGCAAAGATCAATAAAACTAAAACCTGGTTCTTTGAGAAGATAAACAAAATTGATAAACCATTAGCCAGACTCATCAAGAAAAAAAGGGAGAAGCCTCAAATCAATAGAATTAGAAATGAAAAAGGAGAAGTAACAACTGACACTGCAGAAATACAAAGGATCAGGAGAGATTACTACAAACAACTCTATGCCAATAAAATGGACAACCTGGAAGAAATGGACAAATTCTTAGAAATGCACAAACTTGCGAGACTGAACTAGGAAGAAATAGAAAATATGAACAGACCAATCACAAGCACTGAAATTGAAACTGTGATTAAAAATCTTCCAACAAACAAAAGCCCAGGACCAGATGGCTTCACAGGCGAATTCTATCAAACACTTAGAGAAGGGCTAACACCTATCCTTCTGAAACCCTTCCAAAATATATCAGAGGGAGGAACACTCCCAAACTCATTCTACAACACCACCATCACCCTGATACCAAAACCAGACAAAGATGTCACAAAGAAAGAAAACTACAGGCCAATATCACTGATGAACATAGATGCAAAAATCCTCAACAAAATACAACAAACAGAATCCAACAGCACATTAAAAGGATCATACACCATGATCAAGTGGGGTTTATCCCAGGAATGCAAGGAATCTTCAATATACCCAAATCAATCAATGTGATACACCATATTAACAAATTGAAAGAGAAAAACCATATGATCATCTCAATAGATGCAGAGAAAGCTTTTGACAAAATTCCACACTCATTTATTATAGAAACCCTCCAGAAAGTAGGCATAGAGGGAACTTTCCTCAACATAATAAAGGCCATATATGACAAACGCACAGCCAACATCGTCCTCAACGGTGAAAAACTGAAACCATATCCACTAAGATCAGGAACAAGACAAGGATCCCCACTCTCACCACTATTATTCAACATAGTTTCTGAAGTTTTAGCCACAGTAATCAGAGAAGAAAAAGAAATAAAAGGAATCCAAATCAGAAGAGAAGAAGTAAAGCTGTCCCTGTTTGCAGATGACATGATACTATACATAGAGAATCCTAAAGATGCTACCAGAAAACTACTAGAGCTAATCAATGCAGGTGGCAAAGTAGCAGGATACAAAATTGGTGCACAGATATCTCTTGCATTCCTATACACTAATGATGAAAAATCTGAAAGTAAAATTAAGAGAACACTCCCATTTACCATTGCAACAAAAGAATAAAATATCTAGGAATAAGCTTACCTAAGGAGACAAAAGACCTGTATGCAGAAAATTATAAGCCACTGATGAAAGAAATTAAAGATGACAGAAATAGATGGTGAGTTACACCATGTCCTTGGATTGGAAGAATCAACATTGTAAAAATGACTCTACCACCCAAAGCAATCTACAGATTCAATGCAATCCCTATCAAACTACCACTGGCATTTTTCACAGAGCTAGAACAAAAAATTTCACAATGTGTATGGAAACACAAAAGACCCCGAATAGCCAAAGTAATCTTGAGAAAGGACAACGGAGCTGGAGAAATCAGGCTCTCTGACTTCAGACTATACTACAAAGCTACAGTAATCAAGACAGTATGGCACTGGCACAAAAACAGAAATATAGATCAATGGAACAGGATAAAGCCCAGCGATATACCCACGCACATATGGTCACCTTATCTTTGATAAAGGAGTCAAGAAGATACAGTGGAGAAAAGACAGCCTCCTCAATAAGTGGTGCTGGGAAAACTGGACAGCTGCATGTAAAAGAATGAAATTAGAACACGCCCTAACACCATACACAAAAATAAACTCAAAATGGATTAAAGACCTAAATGTAAGGCCAGACACTATCAAATGCTTAAAGGAAAACATAGGCAGACACTCTATGACATAAATTACAGCAAGATCCTTTTTGACCCACCTCCAAGAGAAATGGAAATAAAAATAAAAATAAACAAATGGGACCTAATGAAACTTAAAGGCTTTTGCACAGCAAAGGAAACCATAAACAAGACAAAAAGACAGCCCTCAGAATGGGAGAAAATATTTGTAAATGAAGCAACTGACAAAGGATTAATCTCCAAAATTTACAATTAGCTCATGCAGCTCAATATCAAAAAAACAAACAACCCAATCTATAAATGGGCAGAAGACTTAAATAGACATTTCTCCAAAGAAGATAAACAGATTGCCAACCAATACATGAATGAATGCTCAACATCATTAATCATTAGAGAAATGCAAATCAAAACTACAATGAGATATCATCTCACACCGGCCAGAATAGTCATCATCAAAAAACCTGCACACAATATATGCTGGAGAGGGTGTGGAGAAAAGGGAACCCTCTTGCACTGTTGGTGGGAATGTAAATTGATACAGCCACTATGGAGAACAGTATGGAGGTTCCTTAAAAAACCAAAAATAGAATTACCATACGACCCAGCAATCCCACTACTGGGCATATACCAGGAGAAAACCATAATTCAAAAAGAGTCATGTACCAAAATGTTCATTGCAGCTCTATTTACAATAGCCAGGACATGGAAGCAACCTAAGTGTCCATCAACAGATGAATGGATAAAGAAGATGTGGCACATATATACAATGGAATATTACTCAGCCATAAAAAGAAACGAAATTGAGTTATTTGTAGTGAGGTGGATGGTCCTAGAGTCTGTCATACAGAGTGAAGTATGTCAGAAAGAGAAAGACAAATACCGTATGCTAACACACATATATGCAATAAAAAAAAAAAGAAAAAAATAGTGGTCATGAAGAACCTAGGGGAAAGATGGAAATAAAGATGCAGACCTACTAGAGAATGGACTTGAGGACACGGGGATGGGGTAGGGTAAGCTGGGACAAAGTGAGAGAGTGGCATGGACATATATACACTAGCAAACGTAAAATAGATCACTAGTGGGAAGCAGCTGCATAGCACAGGGAGATCAGCTTGGTGCTTTGTGACCACCTAGAGGGGTGGGATAGGGAGGGTGGGAGGAAGGGAGACGCAAGAGGGAAGAGATATGGGGCCATGTGTATATGTATAACTGAATCGCTTTGTTATAAAGCAGAAACTAACACACCATTGTAAAGCAATTATACTCCAATAAAGATGTTAAAAAAAACAACAAAATGATAGTACCTAATCATGTATTCTGATATATATATATATATATATACACACATACATATATATAATATAATATGTAATTCATTGTGAAGTTGATGTGTTTCTTTTGTCCACAAAATTTAGTTACATACCTGTGAATGGACTAAAGTTAAGCACATATTTCTTTGTTAGACATAGAAATGTATCGTATTTAAAAATTTTCAGTATAATTTTCATCTGGAAATCAGAAGCGGAAAAAATTTTAATAGCAAAATTCCTGTAGCCAGCTGGGCCGATTATTCTCTGTGACACAGTTTTGACTGAATGAGAATTGTCCTTTTAACAATTTGCTGGATATAAAATAGAAATATATGTTGTTTATGTAGGTTTTATTTTTATATTAGTTATTTTATAAGATATTCACTTTGAATATTGATTTAACTGTGTACCATAGATATAAAAAAACATAAAGTAGAGAAAATTTTATGATCCTGAATCAAATAACTGTTTGTATCAAGTCAGTAAATGAGTGAACTTCACCAAATTTCAGTAAGTATATAGTCGGTTATAGCTAATATTAATGACAATTTTTTTGTTTACTTCATTTCTTTATATTCAAACAAGTTTTGATTAGGTCTGCTGATATTATAACAAGTATATTTGTAATTTAATTGTTTATTTTATAAAGTTATATGGTCTTCAACTGGCATAACTACAATATTGCTTCATTAAATACACAAATGCAGAAATTTTAGAAACCTCTGATCTATAAGAGTAAAAAATATTTCTTAACAGATTTTTAGACACCTGGAAAATATTGTACACTGAGGTGCAATTGTAGGTTGTTACACTTAGAGAAAATAAAATGCAGATATATACTAGTCTCAAAAGTGTACGTGTCCTAAGACCCAGCAGTGTGACTTGAGAATCAATCCTACAAAAGTAAATACATTGATATGTAAAGCTGAATATACAATAATGTTTTTACAGCATTGTTTATGGTGGCAAAAGAAAGCAAAACAAAATGGGGATGTCTTTAATAGGGAATTGGTAGAGTAATTTTTGGGCCCATACAATTGGGATTTTGTCATTATTAAAAAGATAAGTTAATCTGCATGTATTAACCTGAAGTTTTATCTACTATACCCTTTTGGGCAAAAGAGAAGTTTGCAAAATAATGTATGTGGCATGTCCCCATTATTATAGCTAACACTTTCAAACATATCTCATATAGACCCACACTAAGAGATTTATACACATTACCCAATAAATTCTCATGTCAATCATGTGATAAAGGATTTTTACCATTCCCCATTGAATAAACGAGAAAGCTGAGGCACAGATAGGTTGAGTACTTTGCCCAAAGTTACAGTGATATTGAACAGTGAAGCCACTTGAATATTAGGATTTTGAAAACTTTGGAAGGGATCTGGAAGTCATTTAATGATAGCATTTATTATATTCCCTAAGCCTCATGACTGCTTTCTTTTAAAATAATTAAATGCTATTAGCTTTAAGCTTACTGATTTTATAAAATTTGGTAAAGTCTCATGAATTTCTGATACACAAAATTAAAAAAATAAAATCAAATCAGATAGAAGTATTAGGTGTTTTGTAGTTGGTTAAGTAAATAGACCTACAATGGTTACTTAATGGATATATGGTATTTTAAAAGAAAAAATAGTATACTTCTGGGTTCTATAACTGGCACTATTCTAAATAAATATTTTATCAATGATATAAACATTAGAGCTGCTCATAAATACTTCAGTTGTTCTCCCTCTTTGGCATTAATAAGATGGCATCATCCTACCCTCCTTATATTTAGATGGGGCTCACTTGTTTGTCCAATGGCACTTGAGCATAAGGGATTTATGCAGGATCCCTAAAGAGGCTTTTAAGAGCTGTGTTAGCATGAGTCATGATGGAGCTTTCATCAGCTGTCTCCAAAGGTGACCAAGTCCCCTTGCTGACCTATATTAGACTGAAGATTTTTAAGATTTGGAGGTTATTACTTCCATACAGTATAGCCCATCCTAACTAATATACATGACAGAATGCAATGTTTATTTTAGAAATATATGAAGATCCTTACCAGGGAAAACTAGATAATCCACTAAATGATAAAACCAGGATTTGAGATCAGGGATTTACAGTATACATTTTTAATGAATTTGATTAAGGACTTAAAGAAAGATCTGCATTTGAGGTTAAAACAAAACAAAAAAACAAAAACAAAAAACTTGCTGTTAAGATTTCAGTTAAAAAAGCCATTTTAGGATATATTTAATGACACATCTTGATGGAAAGTCAAATGTAATGTAAATGTTACATAGATCATTTTCTCACGATTGGCTTATCAAATCTAGGTGACCCTCTAATCTTCATTCAAAAACAAACATTTACTTTAGTATAAAATGGGAAGTCGAGGCTTGCTGCTGCCATAAAACTGTGCCAAGCAGATCTCACCTGGTGGGGGAACACAGTTGACTGACAACTAGAGGATTCCTCTCTGTATCTACCACTGCATATGCTCCAAAGCCACCTTCCCACAGCTTTTCCTGGCTAATGACTGAGCAGAGCAAGGTGCTACTGAAGCCTGTTCCTGACCATTATAGGAGCGCACATCTGGCTTGGGAATATTCCATTGGCCGGGCCAAAACATGTTCAGAATTGGGCCTCTGTCTGTGACTCTTTTACCCAATCTTCCTTCTCTCCTTTCTTTCATAAGGGTCAGAAGCTTATAGTGACTGAAGCCTCTCCCTGCCTATTCCTGCTTCCTCCCCTCAAATTGCAAAAGTGTTTTGTCCTATAAATCTCTTTCACATCTAATCCCATCTTGGCAGATTCAAAGTATCACTAATTTAATTTTTATATTAGCTTCAGGGGAAATATGTTTATATACATATATATATTTCTCATTCTTTTATAGGTAAAATGTATTATTATAATTAATAGATCCAATTTCTAATGCTTAAAAATATGCTTTACAGAATATCATAAGTAAAAAACTTTGAAAGGAAACATATTAATAGTTTATAGAATTCCAATGTGTGAATAACATTTACATCAAAGATTCATGTGGACTTTTTTTCTTCCCTTCTATTTAAGACACAACAATGTCTCTGTAGAGTGAGGGGGTGGGGGGAGAACTCTGCTATTTCTGAAGAAAGAGACATTTTTTATTTTGAAGCAAAGTGGAAAGCAGAACATTTGGAAATATCTGAGCACTGAAAAGATCATTTTCATATTCCCAGTCTGTATATGCAAAGTGAATTCAATTTTGTGTCCATTCAAGCAAAATATTGAATTAACCCAAACTGAAGCAAATAAGATATGATTTTTAAATAAAACTAAGGGAAAATAACACATAATCTATCATTTAGCAAAGCAACCATTTTATCATATTTTATTGGAAGCTTTTGTTTATTACAAACCACTAGTTTTGAGTGTAGGATATGAGGATTTGGGGCTGTATTCATGTTCCTCATTTAGAAAAGCTAAGGGAAAATTCTGTCACTCTGCCCAAAGTTCATTAGATCAACATGTGTACTTTGATCCAAGGGACCACTAACTTATTGACTGGGTATCGAGTAGTTCGGCAAGAGAGTTCTGCATAGGAGGAATGAAAGTTTTTACTGAACTAATCAGAGCCCTGATTGCAAATACAGTAGAGGCAGAGACTTTGCTATGTTCAGGGCTGTATCTTTTTGTCTTATAATAATACCTGACAAAGAGTAGTGACTTGTTGAATAACAATGAATTCTAGGTAATTTGGGTGTAAAATATAAGAGAGTGGCAGCAGGGACAGGAGCTAAAAGATGAATTAAGATGATATATTAAGCTTGAAACATGAGGCAGGAGAAGCTCTACTTAAGTTGAAGGCTTGATTGAAAAATATTAAGAATTAGATGAGGGAAGGCTATGGAGAAGGGAGAGAAGTTATATAGTAGTGACTTGTTGCAGAAGCAGAGACTGAGAATAGCCAAGACATGATAATGATGAGAAACTAGCTTGAGGAAGAATGCTTATGATGAGTTAATTGGCCACTTCTAAAAGGTCATTACTTCTATTAAACAAGAATAGGTCCTGATGAAAATGAAACATTTAAAAATAGAGAAAATGTGGAGAAAATGAAAATTTCCATAGATACCATCAATGCAGCTCAATTATGTGAATTGTTTCTGAGCACCAAGAGTTACTGTTTTTTCCTTAATAGTGGTTTGGTCTTCATTGGGTTTATCTATGGGGTCTTTGCTGTTCCAGTAATATTCACAGTAGTGAAATCTTCACTAATCTGTGTGACATATACATGTTTCCAAACCTTACACCCCCAAATAACCTAACACAGATATCATTATGTCATTTAAAAGGAATTGCTATCACAAGCCAATTAAATTAGGAAATATCAGTAATGGGGTATAATTTGTTATTAATACTAAGCATAATTAGACAAAGCAGATGGAAATAGCTGAACCATTATTTTGTGGGAAATACATTACTCCTAAAATATGTGTATATAGAAAATATTTGTAATGTGGTTGATTGTCTAATATCTGAAAGAATTGAAGGATGCTTTTTTAAGACCTTCCTTGACTGAGGAAAGGATGCAAACAGATAATGTCACTCCATCTATTGAAGAGTAGAGAAGCTCAGAAATTTTTTCTCTATTGCATTGTTCTATAAATCAAGAACTAGAGCTCAGGTATAACTTTTTAATTTTTTCAATTTCCCTGGGAATAGAGCAACAGTCTCTAAGGGTCTGAAAAGTCCTTTTTTCTAGTACATCTCACAGCATCATACAGAAATATGTTGTAATCACTTGCCAAGTTAGGTGCTTGCTTAATGTCAGCAATTTTCTTTCTGAAACCAATTTTGCACTCAGCATCAGGAGGAAATATTGAACGGAGGCTGCGTACCCTTTGTGCTTGGAAAATTTATATTTCCTAGGATTGAAAAAAAGCAACCACATTTATTGTCATGGGATCTTGAGAAGAAATAAGAAGAAAATGAAATATAGAAACATTGTATTATTTGAATGTTCTAGAACAATTTCTCAACCTGCTTCTTTCTTTACCAAAAAAAAAAAAAAATCTAGAATTTGAACAGGGAAATCACCTCTTACTCTATTATGTGAAAAATTAAGATATGCTACAGTAAACATCTCAGGAGAATTTATAACAGAAGAAATACTGTCTTTGTATCCTTGCGTTCATGGTTGGAAGATCAATTTTAACTAATCAGTTCTAAAAAATGCACAGCTAAATGTTCATAAAAATGTTGATTACATTTTATATCTTTTGAAAAATAATCAAACTTCAAATTCCCTTTCTTATATACTCAGTAAAAATTGTTAGGAGCCAAAAAATTTTCTGTGAGCTATACCATTTTAAATATCTGAAGTAATTTGACGTATTATATAAAAAGGCTTTTTCACTTAAAAATCTATCCTTTAAAAATAATTTTACAACAAGTAATGTCATTCATCTTAGAAGAACTATTAATTGAAATAGAAGTATCAATGGCAACAGTTACAGGAACTCAATGATGAATATTTTTTCTGTACCATGTCCTGAGTTCAGTATTGTACATACATTATCCAATTTCATGCTGATAATTGTAAATTGAATTGTAAATTTTATTAATCATACTTTATATATTTGAAGAAATGAGATGCAAAGAAATTAAGTAAATGCCCCACAGTTTTAAAGATATGAAACACAAAAAACATGTGTCAAATCCAGATATTTCACTCTAAAGCACATATCTTTTCCAAATTATTATGCTCTATAAAAGAGAAAATCTATTCAATATTTTATCTATACTTATAATTGTGATATAAACACTGACTTGTTGTTACTAATAATCTGGTAAGATCCATCTAAACCATGTAATAATTACCTGAAGTAACTCCTACATTTAGGCTTTTTCAAATGGCAGAGGGTTTTTTGAGGATAATGGAATACAGACACTGGGATTAAAACATGGGTTTAATATATAGTAATTTAAATATGAATGTAGGTAATTATAAATACTATTTTTTAAAAAATTATTAATTTAATTTATTTATTTTTGGCTGCTTTGGGTCTTCGTTACTGCACGTGGGCTTTTTCTAGTTGCAGCGAGCTGGGGCTACTCTTTGTTGCGATGAGCAGGCTTCTCATTGTCGTGGCTTCTCTTGCTGCGGAGCACGGGCTCTAGGGGCGCGCGCTTCAGTAGCTGTGGTTCGCAGGCTCTAGAGCGCAGGCTCAGTAGTTGTGGCACACGGGCTTAGCTGCTCCGTGGCATGTGGGATCTTCCTGGACCAGGGCTCGAACCCGTGTTCCCTGCATTGGCAGGCGGATTCTTAACCACCACGCCACCAGGGAAGCCCATAAATACTAATTTTAATTTAAAAATATAATAGGGACACTGTCAATGTGGCGAAAGCAGTGGTCTATTTCCATCCAGCCTGAGTTTTTCTTTTTTCTTTCTTCCTTGAGCACCCTTTGTTTCCTTACCTACGGTCAGTTTTATGATTAACTATGTACATGTTACTTCTCACTTAAAACTCCTTTCCACATTTGCAGAGTCTTTATCCTGGAAATGTTGTGAGGGTTTCCTTTCTTACAATCTACTCTGCCATACTGGTTTAATTTGTTAAACATGGCAAGTGTTTTGTCTGTTTGCTTCACTGGGCAGCTTTCTCTAAAAACCTGAATTACTGCACTCCTTCAACTCTAGCTGAGACATCGTCATTTTCTCCAGGAGCTGAGGTGAAGGATGGCATTTTATTCTACCACTTTTGTAGGAAGAGGCACTTTATTGTCAAGTTCGAGTGGAAAATATCTCCTATGACTCTTTCTATTTAATATCATTGAACATTTTTCTGGCCACAGATTCTCAGCTACTTCCTAACCACATCATTCTCAGTAACGTGCCGGCTACCCCTACAGCACCCTGGGGTTTGCCATTTTGCCTGAATTTCCTTAACCTCCTGTCAATTCACCGAAGAGCATTTTCCTAGCCCCAGCAACCTATGCCAACCTCCAAATAAGTCCTTTTAAGTGAATGAACTAATTGGTTCTTGTTTTTGTGTATGTGTGACATATTATACTCAAGCTTAATTTTCCATTTAAAAGATAGAAATATGTTAAAACCACACCAAGACTGCTGTGCAAAATCTATATCTGCCTTAAGATTAAAATCAACTGTTTTTTAAAACAAATTACCATGGGTCAAGGTATTCTAAAGAAAAATAATCAACAGAAATCTCAATTAAATAGAGTTAGGAGACCAGAATTGGGAGCTCTCACACCCTGTGAACATAGCTGATTCCAACAGGAAGAAGAGATTCTTCTTTCTTCCAGGCAAGGACTCAGCCAATGAAAAGCCATGGACTCTTTGTTTACTATAGCCCTCCCTGAATTGCAATTCGCCGCTAATCCTAAATAAACTTTTTTTTTTTCCCCTAGAGGAATAACTGGCAGTCCATTTGTTTTAGATTAACAATTCTCTATACTGGTTCAATACCATCTCTTCATTGTTTAGGTTTGCTGTATAAACCTAAATTTCAGAATTCCTGCCTAACAATCTCTGCTATAATATATCACTGAAATTTGGGGGAACTTTGTTACTGAAGTATGTAATAAAAATAAAATTATTAAAACTCTCAAATAATCATAATATTAAGATATCAAAAAGAAATATGATAATATAGCAAAAATAAATTAGCATCTTCCTCTAGATTGTTATTTAAGGAAGGAGCACTAACTCTTTAATTTTGGAGCGATAATTTTTTTCTTCTTTTATTTTTGTTTTCTTTCATGTATTTAACTATATAATTTCCCTGGTGATGGATCAGAAATCTGAAATTGCAAGTAAATGTACTCCAAAATGGAAATGCACACAGGTTCATGTCTTCAAAGGTAAACATTAAAGACAAAGGGACTGTCAGTAAAATCCATACAGAAATTATTATACTTTTTAATCTGCATACCTCCATGCATGATGGAGTAACCATTGACTAGGAACACTCTCCTCATTTGACTATGCATAACTGATTAAAAGGAGTTGCAAAGAGGCATGTTCTGAAAAAAACAGTAGTCCCTCCTGTTCGCCACACTCCATGACACAGAAATTTCAGCCACAAAGAAAAGACCAAGCAAGTCAGAGCAATGTTATTTTTTCCCAATGAAAACAACTTCAAAACCAAGTGAATCCCTCAAAAGAGAGCCAACTTCCCATATTTATAATTGGTTTAAAATTATATTTAGTTATGAATCTCACATTATTAATTTACTAAGAGGTGACCTTAGAATGGGTAACCCTACACAAACAATTATAAACTCTAAACTTCATTAATCATACAATCTGAAACAAATTTCTGTAATTTTCTGGTCCCTTTTCACTGATACCTAAACAAAATACTTTAAATATATAAAAAGAACATGCACATAAAAGCAATAAAGTATTTTAACATGCTCTACATTTAAAGCATCTGTGGAAATAATTTTCTACCACTTTTGGTAATTCAGAGCTGGGACCAGATAATTTGTTTGATTATGTGCTTAATGTGCAAGATGAACAAATTAATACAATATGCATCTCTCAAACTACCCTAGGCTGTAGAGTGTAGTAAGAAACAATCCAAAGGTAAGCTGATTTTCTGTAATGAAGTGGTAAAAAGAAGAAACTAATGAAAATTGGATACATGGCTTAGAAGAAAATCCTGAAAACTTTCAAATGGTTGTACTGAAAAGAGACATATTTTGGTCAGGAAACTTCATTGGCTACAGTCTATAGATTTAACCAATAAAGCAACTAATCCATATATACATTAAGATTTTCAAAAATTATATCTCAAACTTTCTAATTATATATCATTTGCAGAACTCTTCATATATGTTTTTGTTTCATACGTTTTACAGAAATGTTTATTGAAGCCAAGGCTCTAACGTGAATAATCAACTGAGTAACAGTTCCGGTAGAAAGACAAAAGAATATTGTATAGGTAAAATGATTCCAGATGGCCCATGTGAAAAAGAATAAAATATCCAAATAGATTAATAAATAATTATACTATATCTACTCTTCAAAAAACTCCCAATATGTCCAATTTATAACAAGAATTTAAAAATTTGTTTCACTAGAGTTTAATGCCTTTAATTTTAATGGGGAAAAAGGTAATTTTTCTCATACATATTTTTTGAGTTTAATAAATTATTTTTTTTAATGGTTGATATTGAATTTCATTTGAAAACTGAAATTTTCTCTAAGTAGTCTGTTAGTGCATTTAAAATTTATTCATAAACCTAATAGGTTTTAGTTTTATTTGTTTTTATTCTTTATTCCAAACTCTGGTGGAATGTTTGGTTACATAAAATGTATCTCATAGCGTTAGACTCTGGAGCATAAATCAAATTGCACAGTTTTCTCCAGTTCAGTTGAGGGTGGGCAGCTTTATGTACCCCTGGGTATGGTGAACTTAATGCAGGAAGCATGTGGATCTGAGAGTTGAAATGACTGGGTGGTGACCTGCCTAGACATTCTTTACGGGGGCCAGAGCCCATCTCCAGCTGCCTAAGTGTTGGCTGACATCAGTTTACTCCAGGGACTTGCCCTAGTCTGTCTGATGACAGCCTGTGTTCAATAAAATGTTTGCATATGAATCCTTGTCTTAAGCTCTGCTTCTTGGAAACTCAAATTAAAGGCTCTTATTATAAAGAATAAGCAGCATTTTTTTCTGAAATTCCTTTTCTTTCTTTTCTCTGTTTTCAATATAAAGTGGGTTGTTGTTTTCTTCTCTGGTACTTCAGATTCTCCCTCTCTCTATCCAACATTTATTGTCAGTCTGTCATATGTTAGGAATTATTGCAACAAATTTTCATAGTGATTTTAGCAGGTAGGTACCATTATCCTGACTTTTTTTTTTCGAACTGATGATGTGCCTGGAATTTAGACACTAGAGATATTTGCACAGGGACATTGTTTAATAAGTGATAGAGTTGAGATTTGAATCTGGGCTGACTTAGAGAGTAGCCAAACCATTAACTGCTGAGTGACCATGCTGCCTCTTATAATTTAGGGAGCCCAATATTGGTGAGTAGCTGGGTATATCCCCAGCTCTCTGATAGTCCATTTAGATGCTGATTGAATCTCCATTTCAAATTTTCAAGCATAGGGCAGTTTGACAAATTATAACTCTATATACGGAGAGAATGTATATGAAAATATTTTAGACTTCTAAGTAATTTAATGAAGTTCAGCCAGGTATGCAATCGTGGGACAATTCCTTTGCAGAGAGATTACAGAAAAGTCATAAAGATTTTTTAAAAAAAAGCAAAAGAAAAATTGGGGGTGGTAGTTCTGTTAGACATTTATTTTGTTCTTTTCACCTACCTACCAAGTTAGTGAATTTCTGCCAATGTGTAGTAGGCTTTGTTTCAGTCTACGTTGCCCTGCTTCCTTGCTTATGGTCTTCTCTCTTTTGTTCTGGGTTTCAACCCTACACATATAAGTGATCAACACAAGTCTGAGGGCAGGTGTTACTTAATGGACTCTGACTCTGCTTTTTTTTTTTTCTCTTAATTCATGTTAGCTTTTTTTTATCCAAATATAGGGACTTAACCTCTTGATAATTACTTCTATTTGCCATAATAGTCTTTTGTTTAGAAAGCTTTGTGTACTTACTACTGTTGTTTCTCAGTTTATTCATGAGTTATTTCCAATTTCTCTTAAAAAATGCTAGAACTGTTTTTATGCTTATACTTGTGTTTTACTTTTTTTTCTTGAAACCTCTAAATTTTTAATATTTGAATTATATATGTATTTTTATATATCTGCTGTCTCTTGGCTATTTACTTGCAAAAGTACAGGGACTAATCCAAATATTTTTACTTATAACAGCATATTACCTGGCAAGTCTTCAAATTTCCCAGTGTTATATTTAAAGACCAAGAATTAAGTAATAAAATAGAAAAAAAGATATTCAAAAGATAAATTTTTAAAATTTCATTACTGGACTTTAATTGGAAAGAATACAAGTTTAAATGAAGACTATAAATTGTCCTTGGAATCCTTACATCTTTCTCCTGCCAAATTGTGCTTGGAGCATTTTTACAAAATTAATTGTACAACCTCATTAATGAGTATTCTTGTTTGCAGCTTGTCATAATTGTTAGAGGTCATTATGATTCTGTCATGTTATTTCAATCACTTATTTGGATGTAACAAATCTCTATGTTATTTGTATAATTTGGTGAAAATGAGGACATTAAAATTAAAATGAGTATATTAAAATTAGTTTCTTGGGAAAAAACATATCTCATTACTCTTGAATGAGTTGCATGTCTTTGTTCATGTTTCTAAGTATTTTTATTATAAAACAATTGTTTTCATAATAGTCATCGATAAATATTAAATAAGATTATCAGTTGTTTTTGACACTCAAATGCATAGGTCTCCTTTCTTTAACAGAAATGATCAGATAGTACACATTGATTTGATAACTATAAACTGAAAAACGTAGTTTTTTGATGTTAAAACCAACAAAACAAAAATTGTGAAGATATACGGAAAGCACAGAATGAATTGATTGGGGTTATTAAGAACAAGTGAGAAAGTGCAGTTAATAAAACTACTGCATATATATTACATATGTGTTATCCATATCCATATGTTTATGAATATACATACACATGTGTGTGTGTGAGTGTGTGCATGTGTGTGTCTATATATTTCTTCTATAATTTAGTGTTGGAAGATGAACCTTCATAAAAACCTATTCTTGTGAGTAAAAACTAGGATTATAATTATTCCATACATTATATTTTTGTTTTACATTAGAGTAACCAAAAGAATCTTCAGATAAAATAAATTATTCCCTGACTGTGTCAGAATAACTTATATGAAAATTTTAATAAAAGACATTCTGGGAAAATCAGGTTTTGTGTTTTGTAACTATTAGCATGTGTAGTCCTTTAGTTGTCATCTCAAATTAAATTATTTTGAGAGAAATTATATTGGTTCCAGGAAACTATACAATAATTATTATATTTAAGGATGTAAATTATGAATAAATGGTCAACTAGTAAGTAAAAACAATTTACAGGAAACAATTTTTTCTTAAATTAGACACCAATTTCATGGGGGTAAGTTTTGTATGCTTGTAAAAATAAGATAAATCACATTATATTTCAAAATGATTTTGACTGCATGACAAAGAGCAGGCTTTCCCCAGATTGAGTTTGCTCTTAGACTAGGCCCCATACTTTCTTTCATCTGAACCATATATAAGGAGGTAAGAGAGGGTGATGATGATAAGGTCCCTGGGAACCAGACCTGAAAGGTAATAATGAATTAAAATGTAGATACAAAGAATTTTAAATAGTTAAGTATTTGGGGCATGTCTTATTTTTTACATTTCCGCACAAAGTTGCAGCTAAAAACAACACAAATTTACTACCTTAACAGTTCTATAGCTTAGGAGCCTAACATGGATCTCACTGGATTAAAACTGAGGTGTTGACAGAGCTGTGTTTCTCTCTGGAGACTATAAAGGAGAATTTGCTTCATCGATTTTTCCAGTTTCTGGAGGCCACCTGCATTCCTTAGCTCTTGGCCCCATTCCTCCATGAAACACAACAAAATTGCATCTCTCTGGCCATTCTTGCATAGTCACATCTCTCTTTCTGACCACGGCCAGGAAAGGTTCTCTGCTTTTAAGGACGCATATGATTAGACTAGATCCATCTGAATAATCCAGGATAATCTCCCCATCTCAAGGTACTCAATCACATTCGCAGAGTCCCTTTGGACATATAAGGTCCATATAAAGTAACATATACATACAAGGTAACATACATAAATCCTAGGGATAGCAACATAGACATCTGTGGGGGTCATCCTTCTGCCTACCACAGTGTGCAATTTCAGATTCATAATGAGGTCTTTCTCAATAATGATTTTTTAAAGTATTACATTCTCTAAAAGAAGAAAGTCATGAAATTTAATTATTTAATCACAGTCAGGGAAACTGGGTATGGGCTTTAACATGGTCGTCATACAGTATATACAGCTGTGGCAAATGTTAAACAGGAAGCTCACCAGCAGCCATTGGGAGGGTGCATCCCTTTGCCATGGGCAGTTCTAGTGAATTCCTGAGACTATATTTCAGTGATGCAAAATAGAAAACGTCTATATAAAATATGTCAAAAAGCCTATTCCTGGGCATTAAATAATTATCTATAGTAAATGTAACTCACACTCCAATGGACACAAACATTATGTACTAATATAGCCAAACTTTCAAGTTTTGACTTAAGTAAGGCAACAGTAGGATTGTAGCTGAAAAAGGTTTGAAAAGGGAGCAAAAAAATTGGAACATGATTTTAAATTTTTATAATCATGACTATGAGTCGATCATTTAGCCACCTTATTCAGAGCTGACTCACAGAATGTGTTGCCCAGGCTAGAAATGCTACTATTTCACTCAAACAATTAGGGGAAAAAATGGTATAAAAAGTGACTCAGATGCAGACAGTATCTCATATTTCTTTTGTTCCCTCTCAATTTCTTCTTCATCAACTTCTGTTAACTGTTTTGCTTTGGTTTTTTACTTATTATCAAGCACTTTCCTACACAACATATGATTTATAGTAACATTTATATGTGAAAAATATATATTAAGCTGCTATTAGTATTTTGAATCCAATTAGTTCTAAATGTGTAAATAAAGTATTTAGGTTTCCAAAGTCTTTAAAATTTATCATATTGACTTCTTTTACATAATTTAATTACATATGGGGTAGGGAAGAGATCAATTGATTGCATTAGATGTATGATGGCATTTCTTTTCTTTTTTTTTTAATTAATTAATTTATTTTTTGGCTGCATTGGGTCTTCATTTCTGTGCACGGGCTTTCTCTAGTTGCGGCGAGCGGGGGCTATTCTTTGTTGCAGTGCATGGGCTTCTCATTGCAGTGGCTTCTCTTGTTGCAGAGCACAGGTTTTAGGCACACAGGCTTCAGTAGTTGCGACATGTGGGCTCAGTAGTTGTGGCACACAGGCTTAGTTGCTCTGCAGCATGTGGGATCTTCCCAGACCAGGGATCGAACCCGTGTCCCCTGCATTGGGAGGGGGATACTTAACCACTGTGCCACCAGTGAAGTCCCTATGATGACATTAATTTGCCTTTTTTCTGCATTTGAGAATTCAGAGCAATTAAAAGATTAATCATAATATAAATACTAAAGTTTATTCTTCAGATTTATTATGAAAGACTATTATAATCATGTAAGAATTGGAGAAATCAAATTTCTTATAGTATAATAAAGTCATCAGAGTAGGCAGATGGAGAGCCAAGATAACCTTATGGAAGAATTCAAATGCTATAGAAATTAAAAGGTTTTTTGCAATATCAAAAGGCAAAGAGTAGCTTACATCTTTTAAAATTTATTATCATATATTTAACAGTAATTTAATATATAGGTCTATTCATCCCTTATTTTATTTATTCCTAATGGTCATTTAAGAGCCATATTTGTTATTATGATTTAATATTTAGCCTACTCTGCCATATCAATCGAAAAAGACAGAATGAGGACTTAAAACTTCCTTAATGATTTGATGATTAAATGAAAACCTACCACTTTCTTATATTTAGCAGATTTGGAGGAGAATGTTTTTTAATCCTCTTATAAATAATTCACAATTTCTCTCTCTCCCCACCCCTCTCTCTCTCTTTTCCAATCCAGGTACAGTGATGTAGTTATTGCTCTGTTGACTTGTTATTTTGAACTAACTTTTCTACTGGGAAATTATACCTGTCAGTAGAGTTCTTAAAGGGATTTGTATTAAGCCTTCCACAGATACTCTGATATTAAAATCATGTCTGAGTAAACAGGTGCATTCTGTGTAGTTAAGATCAAATGCTGCTATAAATATGCCCAGCCGTGTAATCCAATTTACTATTCACTTTGGAGCTGATATGAAGGTCAAAGGTGCCTGGCAATATGTTTGGGATTAGGATTATTTGTAGGTTATTTATTCTCCAGAAGTAGTGTAATATCTTCAGATAGAATGTATTATTTCTTACAAACTCCACCAATCAAAAAAGGACTGCTTTACATATTGATTTCTGTTGCCTTTTATTGTGTACACACAGAATCAATCCTTTGTTATTATAGAGCCAATTATAGGATCAAGCCATAATTTGTTTTTATTTATTCTTTTTTAGTCAATACCTTGACCATTATAGCCAGGCTATGTTTTGTAATTTTTAAAGAAATGCCCTAATCGTAACTCATAAGCAATTTCCATTATTCTCATGATATCTGTATTATATAGATAAAAACAGTCACTAACAGTTATAAAGGATAACCAGGAAATATATGGTCATAAAAATGTGCTAGATGACATGCAGTTACAGAATATTCATTTAAATTGATCAGCATTGTTTTATCCACATACCAGTGGTTCTCAACTGTCAGTCAGAGTAACCTGGCAAGATTTTTTAAAATACATATACCCGATACACACCTGGAGATTCCTCTCTCTCTCTCTCTCTCTTTCATTACCCAGATGATACAAATGTGCAACCAAGTTTAAGAACTACTGATTTCGGTGAGAATACACCAGAGAGATGGAACAAATTATCAGTGTCCACAAAATGCAAGTGGTTGGCTGATTTGACTGAAAATTAGTTCCTAGCATTTTAATAGATTTTTGTCTCGAGTTGTAAGACAGAGTTAACATTTTCAGACAAGAACTAAGAGGGAGCATTTAATTAATCCAATGAACTGCAAGAGGAATGAATGAGTATTGCCCACTAGACTATGCTCTTCATGGAAGGAGGAATAACCCCTAATTTAAAATCTTTAGAAATATTTTGAGTGATGGAACAAATGAATAAACAAATACTTGTTTTCATTCATCCCTTCAATATGTTGTCATTAATGAGAAAGAGAAAAAAGTTTGTTATGCTTTCTATTTCCAAAAATATGTTTAAAAGTGTTAATAATTAGCAAATTATTATCAAATAATTATCAAATAGTTAGCAAATTCCAATTTCATATGATTACTTTGTCACAATAAATGAAGAAAGAATTTCATAATACTTTGTCATTATGGCAAAAACTCTATAAGTTAATAGAAAACTATTACCATCAGTGTTATATATATGGTGCATTTATGGCAAATGACATTTTCATAATTCAATAAAAATAAAAGTAAATTACTTCACAGCTCAGATGTGCAGTAGAACTTATAATAACCCAAATCTATAAAGTGTATATATTTGTGATATACTTCCTTATCAAAAATTTCATAAATAACAGTAGAAATTATATAAAATAGGGAAGGATTTGTTGAAAGCATTTAAACCTTGAACTAAGAAAACTGATTTCTAATACTTTGTTGTAAATGATGAGTTGGATTACATATATTTCATAAGCTCTCTAGACTTCAATTGCCTATATGGCTGTGTTTACAAGGAACTAAAAATCATAAAATAAAACAAAAAGTTGACTTAAAAAAACAAAACTAAGTTTGTGATCCTAAGCGTCTTTTTGGAAAGGCCATTTAGAAACCTTTGTGATAGATTAGGAGATGCATTATGAAGGCCTGGATTGCTGGGGCAGATGGCGAGAAAGGATTTCAAAAGTATTTAGAAAGGGGGGAAAATGAAGAACTGAGATATGTTTACTTTAGCATTTGTGAATTTAGTAGGGCTCTACTATCTAAAATTTATTTCATTTCTCGGAAATTCCTAAGGGAAAAACAAATGATTCTCACATTTTCTCATCTCTCATCAGTAAGATTTTAAATAAAAATATATGGATGAGGTAATACTTTAGTGTGTTTAATGTTTATTCATTTTTCTATTAAAATATGTCACATCGCTTCTATGCTGTACTCTGGCGAGAGAATTAAACGCCTAGGACTATATTAAGCACTTGAGAGAGAGGCTTGTTAGTATGGAAAGGGAAAGGGAATTTGAATCCATGCCTGGTCGCAGAGAGGCCACATTCACGTCTGAACTATCTGGGTTTTGAGAAATGTGGCACGACATGGAAAAGGGACAGTGGTTAGTTTGTCACCTTCTCCCTAACATTCACCACCACCACTGCTGCCACAAGGACAGCACAAGGGCAACCATGCAGAGCACACAAATCCGTAACAGCCAGATATTCAGGAAGCACTTGTCTCTGCCCTGGGGGTAGGAGTCTTTCCTGGAGCCTGTCGCATACATTGCCCCAGGGTCCCTATCAGCTATTCAGTTAAGACCAAGGTCACTCTTCAGTGACATCTACAGGGAGTTTGCATTGGATCTTCAGGTTAGAATCCTTAATCCTTCACTAGTTCAATAAAGAAATGATGGTTTATTTTTCATCCAAAACTTATCTCCTTCAAAATTATAATCTCTAAAATGCATTCTTGATCATCTCCACAATGGGAGTATGGGTGTCTTGACTATGACTTGCCAGATCCCACAAAAGGTCTTCGGTCTCCTATTCCTCCTCTTCCCCTAATGATCCTCTTGCATTTCCTACTAGAGGAAACTGAGAAATCTTGAAAGCCTTATTTGAAGCACAGTTGTTAACTGTAATATGGATTCCAAGCCTGAGCTATCTCTTTTCCGTTAGCTACCCAAAAGGTAGAACCATAAATTCCCTGGGCCTTTTCTCTGATTTTACTTTATAAAGCAATATGGTTTATTTTCCCATTATGAGCCAAAATATGACATACCACAACGTCTAAATCCTCTAAAGGGATTGGGTCGCCCATGTTTTTATCCTGGTACCACACTCTGCTGACATAGTATTTTTCCTATCTATTTTTATTATGCTGCCCCCTACCCCCGGTAAACAGACAACATGACATTTATTGCTTGTTTAGGAGCATAATAGTTTTCATGGGTTGAATTGTGTTCTTCAAAAATTCATACGTTGAATTCCTAACACCCTGTACCCCAGAATGTGACATCAGTTGGAGATAGGGTCTTTATAGAGGTAATCCTGTAAAATGAGGTCTTTAGGGCAGGCTCTAATCCAACAAGATGTCCTAAAAAAAAAAGAGGAGAAACTTATAACAGACATACACATAGTGAGATGCAATGAGAAGATGAAGGTAGAGATTATGGCCATGTTTCTGCAGGCCAAGGAACAACAAAGACTGCCAGCAAACCATAAGAATCTAGGAGAGAGGCATGAAAAAATTCTTCCTCACAGGCTTCAGAGGGAACCAACCCTGCTGACACCTTGATGGCGTACTTCTAGTCTCCAGAACTGTGGGACAATAAATTTGTTTTTTAAGCCACTCAGTTTGTGGTACTTTGTTGTGGCAGTCCTAGCAAACTAATGTTCTTGGTGATATAATTCCTTTATGTTCCTTTATCCTTTAGTCAAATGTAGAGATTTGTGGAGATATGTATTATACTGATTTGTTTGTATTTTTCTTTATGGGGTACAGCCTTCCTGAAATATTATTAGAGTTCGACAAATTTTCAGTTTGTAAAATTCTGTGAATGTCTTTAACTCTAAGCATATATATTAAACTTTTTATATATATATACACATATACATATGTACATATACGTATGTATATAACTTTAAATATAAGTATACATATTATTACAGTCTTTCCAGTGTAAAGCATTTCTACTAATAGCCTGCATTCAAAGACTCACTTCTGATTTTTGTATATCCAAGTGGGAAATCCATCATTAAAAAAGCAATTTTTCCTTCTTTTTCTTTTAACCATCCATTCAAAATGAAGACTTTCTAATCCCCATAGGGAAATTACTGAGAACACCAAATAAAATTGTCCATCATGACAAGTATTTGATAAGATTTTGACTAACAAACATTAAAATCCACATATATCATCTCTAATGGTCTGACATATTTCATATCTGAATACTCTCAATAATTAATTATCTTGAACAAGTTCTATTCTTAATGTGTTGGCTGAGTTCATAAATTTAGAATTAACATTTCTACATTCTTGAATAAAAAACATATTATCCTAATATTTTTTAATCTTCCTTGCTTCTCTAAGGACTTGAAGTCCTCATGATTCACCCTCAGGATAACGGGACAGTATTCCTTAGAAAAACCCAAATGATTTCCCAGCTGGCTCATAACTGAAGCATACTACTTTCCCAAACAATATTCACTAATCACTGATACATTCTACCAGTCCCAGAGTGAGGATTCTACTCCTTCCTTCTACAGAGACATTTTTGTTCCTTCTTCCATTTCATCCAGCTCTGTGTCTCCCAAATAAACTTTCCTTAAATCTTCAACTCTCATCTGGGTCATAGCAATTGGCTCACAATTTCTTTGGGTATAGCTTTCAAGGAGATAGTGTGCCCTCAATTTTTTGCTGAGGACGTGCTGGTGTACTAAGAGTAAAATCGTGTAGCAGGGAGTCAGTACTTCTGTTATGCTACATCCAATAATGGATGTTGACATTCTGTTCTACTAGATTTACGTCCCAGCTTTGCTCTGTGGCATCCAGTTCAGCACCTGTAGGTACCTATGTGATTTGTCTATTTTTTGACGACAAATAAAAGGGTACTTCAGATAAATATATCCTTTGTATGTATTCATGACAACCCAGATCAACAAAATCTAATATATAAATTGGTTATCGTATCTTGCTAATTCCTTTTAATTTTTGGTTCTTCAGGCCTCCCAGAAAACTTTGCAAAAACTAGTAATATTAGGTAAGTTTACTGTATTATTTAACTTCATGGAAGTATTTCTATCATTTCTCTTGTAAGGTGTAGGTTTTAGTGGATGCCATTTGTCAAGTTAAAATTATTTTCTTCTATTTTTTGCAACCTAGGAATTTTTACATCATAATCTATGTGGAATTTTATCAAAAGTTTTCTACGTCAATTGAACTGATCATTTTTTCCCATTTTCATTGGTTGAAGTGGTAAAGTACATTATTTCCTGGGTTATCCAGGGAGATCTTAAGAATAATTTAAGGGTTCTACTAATTTTGAGAGTGAAGGAAGATTTATATAATGTTACATTATTTTAGGAATTATCATCTAAGGTACTTCAAGGAACGCAAGTGAAATATTTGAATTGACTTTTAATTTTTTAAAAAAATTTTCTAGTAACTTTCCTTTTGAATATATCCTAAGACTCCAAAATATATCATGCTTACATAGAAAAGTAAGCCCATTAATGCATGTGTAAGTACAACTAAATACATATATATACATATATATGTACTCATATATACATATACATACACACATTTTCATATATGTGTATATATATGTTATGTACATAGTATATATACATATAAATATGCACAATGTGTATGTATGTAAATATTTATATGTAAACAATATGTCTAAGATTTATCATCTGGGAATCACATTCAGGCAAATACATCTAAAAAAAATATTTTGTACTACTTAGAAGCATAGGTTTAGAATTTGACAGCTCCTGATTTTGGCTTTGAAATTACTAGTTATGTAATATTAGGCAAATAATTTAATCTTCTGAACCTCTTTTGCCACATCTATAATTTGGGAGACCTATATGTATAGCACAAATTTGTTGTGATGTTTAAATACAATGATATTTGTAGAGTGGCTAGCACAGGACCTTATACACAGCAAGTGCTCAAAATGCTATTATTATTTTCTTTGAAAAAATATATATTGTGCACATTTAGAATAAAAGTCACTCTACGAGGTAAGATCAAATTGACTAGAGCACCTCAAAAATTGAGTTGTGTAGATATTTTTCTCAGTTTCAACTTGCGGTAGTTTTAGTTATTTACTTGTTTAACATTTATTAAAATTTGTATAATGGGAAAATTAAAATCATCCTTGCCAACACTGTAGATATCAACTGAGAAATTAATTATGTCATGTCTAAAGCATCACTTTGAAATCCAGGATGCCAATTAAATTTTAAAATATTTAAAATGCAAATATGCAAACCTTTCTGGGTTTCAAATTTCTATCAAACCAGAGGAAAAAGTTCTGGTATAACTACTCATTCAGATTTTTAAGTATATGAGTTTATGATAATGGTATTAATTTTTCTTTAATTTAGAGAATAATTTTATACATCCTCATATATCATTATCTGGACATAGGGTAATAAGGTACTAGCTGGAAACAGAATAGTGCTAACACTAGTATTATTATTCTTGTTATTTCACAACAGGCTTGCAATTCAAAATCTATTAAACGTGCATCAATTTGCTAGGCTTTCCATAACAAAATACCACGGACGAGGTGGCTTAAACAACAGAATTTCTTTATCCTTACAATATGGACTCCAGGAGTCTGAGATTAAGGTGTTGGCAGGGTTGGTTTCTCCTAGGCCTCTCTCCTTGGCTTGCCGATGGCCGTCTTTTCCTTGCTTTGTCTTCACATGGTTGTCTCTGTGCGCACACACGTCTGCTGTCTCTCTCTGTGTCCTAATCTCTTTTTATAACAACACCAGATATATTAGACTAAGGCCTACTTTAATGACCCCATTTAACTTATTTACCTCTTTAAAGACTTCAAATATTGTCACACTCTGAGGCACTGGGAGTCAGGGATTCAACATATGAATTTTATGAGGATACAAATCAGCCCATAACACATTGTTTATTATGCTACCAAATAAAGTATCAATTCAACTTGGAGCCTTCATTTATTTTATGGAAAATCAGCAGAATGGTACTGTATTTATAGAAATGTAAAACAAGTCACCTATTTCTGTCTGTGAGTATTGGTGGACACCTATGCACATGCATATGTGAAAACAAAAGCTATAAAGCCAGCGTGTGTCTCAACACATGTGCTCTTGTGTACTTTTATTTTTAAGAGGATCGCCTTTCAAAGAGTTAGAATAGAGTTTCATTGCTTTAATATGGAGTTAGACTAGATGTCTGGTGGCCCACATATAGTGTTATTTAGGATTAATTATTTCAGCCTATGTTCAGTGCTATGATATTGTCTCCCAGACACAGAGGTCTGATAACCCCTGGCAGATAGGAGAGGGGGTGTGACACTGAAATAAATGGATATTTGTGCTGTCACCCACATTTAGAGTAATGAAGAAGCTTTGAATTTGAGGAAGAGCATATGCTCCCCCATTATTCTTTAAAGAGTTTACTGAGATATAATTGGTATAAAAGAAAAAGTGAACATACTTAATATATACAATTTGATAAGTCTGGAATTATGCATACCCTTGTGAAACCATTACCACAAGCACGGTAATACACAAGATCTTCATTTTAGATATGAGGACATAGATAACTGAAACTGAAGGGATGAATAAAGATATCCCACGCAAATGATAAAAAAGAAAACAGGGGTAGCTATGTTTATATCAGACAAAATAGACTTTAAGTCAAAATCTGTCACTAACGACAAAGAAGGTCCTTATAGAATAATAAAAGGATCTCCCTCATTATTTTTTTTATTGAAGTAAAGTATAGTTGATTTACAGTGTTGTGTTAGTTTTCCCCCTTATTGTTTAAGCTTTGGGAATCAGGACACAGAAATTAAGAATCTGGTGAATGGAGGACTCAGAGTTCAGTTCAAACCAAAAAGAAATGGATGGATTGTAACTGAGTAGACCTTGAACATATGAAAACTTCCAGGGATCCTGATATTTGTCTTGGACCTTTGGGCCCTGAGAGTAATCACTTTTTTACCATGGGGAAGCCACTTTCTGTATTGCACTTCACTTCTATCTTAAGCCTCTAGAAAAGTTTTGTTAAAAATTGCAGCCAAGTAAAGGCTAAGTTCTGATCAGTGGCAGAAGTGACTTATGTCCAATTTTGGTGAAAAGTTGGTATGGGGAAACGCAACACAATCTGTGACTCTATGGAAATATGTATTGACCCCCAATGTGTTAAAGCAGCAATCAAATAAGACTTTCTGGGAGAGGAAACAAACAAACACCTGGATAGACATTATGACTGTGTAAATATCATGCAGGGATTCTCAGAAATGCCTTGCAGAAGAGAATTTAGTTTAAAAAACTGCTAATTGATTATTAGGACTCACATTTGTTGTAATTTGGATACTACAGTAAATAGATATACACAGAAACGTGAGATTTTCAGACATACCAATACCTGACCAATAACTCCCGAACTACACCCTATAATAATAGCTCTTTTATAAGTGTTTTTACTGCAATAATCAAAAACAATAACACCTCTTTTTATATGTACTTTTAATGTTTCCTCAATGAAGATAAGGGTAAGAGAAAAGAGGAAAGAATCTAGCATGTGTAATTTTATTTCCTGTATGAAATCTACTAGCTGATCACATTTACATATGTATGTCTACCAGATCTTTCTCTCTGCATGTCTCTCTGTGTGTCTCTCTGTCTCTTTCTGTCTTTGTCTCTCTGACACTATGAACACAGAACACCTAATTTTAGAAATGTATTTTATTTTTATCATCATGCCCTAAAAGTAAACATACCATTGGTTACCCAGTCCAGCTCCTATCCATCTCCAAGACCAGAATCTTCTCCCACCTCAAACAAAAAATAACAAAACAAAAATAAACACATCAACTGTAGCAAATTTCTAGCACTATGTAAAATATGAGCATGTCCCAGAAATAGAACTAGTCCATGCTTTACTAAAAATATATTTCTTCATTAAAAGTGAAATATCAAATGTTACTAGGTCACATTTAAACAAGGCATATTTATATTGCTTCAGTTATAATTATAGTCATTCACAGCTAAAATATCTGGGATTGGTTTATGCAGATATTTATATTAGTCACCAGTTTTTCATTCAGCTTATATTGTTGACTACATTAATGAAAAATATATCAAAAATACTTAATTCTGGCAGGACTCTGAACTTTACTGTTTTCCTGAAAATATAGTTTTGTGGGACAAATTGCCAATAAAAGTTTTCTGGATTTTGGAAGGCATGGCATGGTATCATAGTCAATAGAGAAATGAGGCCTGTGACATTTCCTTCACTATTACAAATATTTTGCATTACAATTATTCTTTTAGTAAATCATTAAATAGGTGTTTCAAGTTTTTCTATTATGGTAGAATTGATTTTCACATTGTTTTGATATCCTGTGGACATTACCTCAGAAGTGTAAATGTGACCTTGAGATGCCTCTTCATTTTTATTTAATAAATCGAGACAAAAGCCCCCAGACGCATGCATGAACCCAACACTCTACATTTCAAATGTGTTAGAAGCTCTATTAAGAAGTAATAAGATTTTAGCCACATTCCCCGCAGCACTTTGGGGTACTGCTGCTTCATGAGATTTTCTCTAAAGTAACCTTTCAAAGTCAGCCACAAAAGCTCTTATTCTAGATCATACTGGCATCTGACCTTTGTAAACTTACACACAAGAAAAAAATAGGAAAAAGGAAGATGCTAAGGGAGACATGGTTATCTATTTCAGACTGCAGTTATACCCACAAGCTACAGAGATATCGTGACCTATAAAGTTCAGAGTTGTGTTGATTCTTCCTAACAATTACCCACAGCTATTATGATTTTTCTCCCATTACTAAATATGTCATTACTGAGATAACTGCTCCAGTTTGAGACGGTAGAAGATTTAACCAGTAACTCATATGTAAAAGATAGGGGGAGGAGGAGAAGTGGTTGATTTGATTACTGCCATTTTAAACTGCTAATAGGCCAGTGATAAGATGTCTCATTCTCTCTGAAACTTTATCGTTATTCAGGCACTACTCACAGTGTTTTATTCTCATATATTTCCTTGAGATATAGTATTTTTTTTCTTCTTTTAAATTGGCTCTGAGATGGCCAATGTCCAATCTAATTATGTGATAATGACAGTATTATCAGACCGTAACTGGGCTTCATTAATGTGTCTCATGATGATTTTCAGTCTCTGGTGGCAGGTTATGAAGGAAGGAACTTGGGTGTTCCAGATTACATCTGAATGTAACAGTTACGATCCACAGCCAGGGGAAAAGAAGGTATCAGAGACACCCTTAAGCTTTTTCTACAGACTTTGCTTCCCCAAACCTAAGCATCCATCAATTCCTTCATAAAATCCACCATAGACCTTCAACATAATGAAAAAGACAAGGTCCTGACTTGACAAAAAAATGTGTAAGATCATTTGAACTGCCAACGTTGATATACTTTGGTAGAAGTATACAGAAGTCCATGTACAGAACACCGCCAGCTTGATTATCCATAAACAGGTTCAAACTGTTTAGACAGAAGAAACACTTAAAAGGTTTGCACATTTTTTTAACTGTGTTCACCTACACAAGTAGTAATACTCAAATGGGTATTATCAAGTTAGCACAGATTACAATTCCCCTGATGTGTCCTGCTTACTTCTTATAGTTTCTATTTAAAATAACTGTGTGCGTGTGTGCGTGTGTGTGTGTGTGTGTGTTTATGTGAAGCATGTATTAGGTTAACAACTAAATTGCTGTAAGTGAGAATCAACTAAAACTTTAAAATTTACTTATGACCAAAAATTGGTCTTATTAATATGACCTAGATTAAAAAATATGGGTAAGACATATCTGTCCCACACTTTTACAATTTAGGAGTTTTGAGAAATAAAGCTTTGTTATGTAAACAAAACACTTTTTTTTTTTTTTTCCTGAGGGAAAATGAGCCTTGTTGAATAGGCAATTGTAACTGAATCACCAGGGATGTCACAAGGGCTCCACTCTAAATACGATGTTAAATGGAATATGTTATTATATTTTCAAAGTAGAGACTAGGTTGAGGTTTATATTTGTATTTTTGAGTATATGTGATTGCTTTCTTATATCTAATAAAATAAATAAGGCTTGAGCATTCTTAGGGCCCAGGGAAAGAATAATAATCAAGACCCATATAATATATGTTTCAATATTTAAAAGTTATAAATCAAGTTAAACTGTTAAATAGAATATGCTTTGCTCTCCCACTTTGACAAATATGCTGTCTTAATAAAAGCCAGATTTGAACTACAATTCTTGGATCCTCAAAGTTCAACCCCAGATTGTGAGGGTATGAGGCAAGCTGGCCCCCAGACCTTGTCCCATAAGAGGCCTTGTGGGCAGGAGTTCAGCTGACCTGTCCAAGCTCAGTCTACCACCATTCCTCCTGCAGAAAGCTTCTTATTGGCCACTATGGTCTCTAGTTTTGTACATTGTACATGTAGCTCACACAAAAGACAGAGCTGAAGGAGAGGAACGTGGGTCCTGGAAGCAGCCTCAGAGCCCTCTGGGGACAGAATTCTAAGTCTCAATGTACCACAGCATGATCTAAAAGGTGGGGGTAAAGTGGATGTCATCAGCTCCAATTAGCCCCATCCCCTTAGCCTTGTTAAGTTCCTTTTCCTATGGGGAGGAAGATGGCCAGAGCAACAGCCATGGTGAAGCCCTCTAAAGCCCAGGGCCCAAGGCAGGGTATTCTCTGGCTCAAGCTTACAGTATTAGTTTCTTAATATATATCGGTACTTGCGTGTTACCATAGAGTGATTTCAATTTAATACTGCGATAATAGAAAGATAGTGGTCTGCATAATGGAGGGGTCATTTGTTAGCTTATTCAGTAGGAAGACTAACTCTTTTTATAGAAAGTATCTAAAGCCCCCCAAAACCCCCTCTCTATTCACAAAAGAATACTGAATTTCTTCCATGCTAGAAAACAAGAAATATTGTATAGTGATTAGAAAGAAGACAAATAAAGAAAAATAGCAATAAGGAAGAAAACAGAGAACCCAAACTTCACATACTTCCAGAGACCATTCTAGAGGGAAATGAAGATTTTTATAGAAATAGAAGCTAAGGAACAGATATTTAAGAATGCGCTTGGAACAAGTGTGTGTAAAATAAAGTTTAGTACAAAAGTCCAGGGAAAAATATTTTGTATGAAAATAAGACCTCATTGAATATACGAAAATTGGATGCCAAAAAAAATATTTATTGGACTAATGTCATTTCCTTAGGCACTCTGATTAATACCAGTTCTTTAACTAAAGAAAGCTAGAGATTAACATCAGAAGGCTCAGTATAGCCTTTTTATTTTATTACATATAATTATTTTGGCCAGCTGTATAGCTTTTATTCAGAATACAGGTTCATTTAAATCTCAGTAGATGCATTTTATATGTTTATAACTTTCTGGGTTGAAAAAACAAAACCTCTTCCATCTAGTGCAGTAATTGAATATTTGGACCAGATGATCATTACATGTCTATTGCCAGTAAGATTCTCATGCAAGATTCATCACAATAAGGCAAGTCGCATAGTTGATAATAAAGTTCTCAATGAACACTACTTTTGACTGAATGTGTTTCTTGTTAACCCAGCAACGCACCATAGAGGTAAGTATTGGGACTTCATATGGACAACTTATAGAAATGTAAATTTGCTACTTCTATATCCAATCCATTTCTAAACATGATATATTTTAGATAAACATTTACTTTCTGTCTGAATAAAACATTTCTCCCAGGCAAGTGAGATGACTTTATATCATTATTAGCATGCACCAAAGAACATTTTTATGTTTTCCTTATCAATGTATTCTTAATTCCCTGTAAAACATTTTAAGAAAAATAAAAGAGAAATTAACCTTAGACTATTCCCATGTATAGGCCTGAAGTCCCTTAAGATTCAATAATCACCACATAATCCTGTCCTTTTTGCATATAAAGCTTACAATAAAAGTAAATAAATTGAGAGTTAATTATTGGTCTCAAGAAAGTCACACAAATATCATTGCTCACCTTTCTCAAAAAGATATATTTTACTTATTATTGTATGGAATATGTAATGCTTAGAACTCTCTTGTGAGATATTTATAAAACTTATCTGTTTAATGTTTCAAGTTATTATTAAGGCAGAAGCCATTTCAAAAGGTATAAAAAGATGTCATTACTGCCCATGATTTCTGATCCAGGAACGGTTAGAAACGTGTAGACTGTAGTACTTCTGCAGCATACTGCAGGTAGTAGACAAAACCAGGCATCACCTGCCCCCCCCCCCCCTTAGGTAGGTATCCGAAATTTCACATGGTTACATAAAAAATGTCTCACCTTCCCAAAAAAGACTAAAGTCAGTGTGTTAAAATTACATAATACGAGTATTTTGAATACAGAATAAGCATTTCAATTTTTTTTTAATCTCTCGGTTCCCTAAAATGTATAATTTGTTAATTATTTTCAAAGAACAACAAAAAATAGAAGCTACCTGTGCTTTTGGGAGGTACCTAATATAAATTGTTGAAAAATATAGGGGAAGTCAATGGAGAAAGATTATAAAATTCCATCAACTTGTGGGCACAGAGCACAGGGTCATATTCTTGAGAGCAGGCTGGAGCTCTGGAGGTTATAGGTACAACATTCAGTGAGAGATATACTTACCATTTCCCCAATAGTCAACTCCTATCCATCTCATTTTGCTGATGAAGAGGGTTGAGTTTCATCTCCTCGGGTTCCAAAATGACTTACAGGTAGAGAAATCTTGTCATGCTTGCCTGCTAGCCCATTCTTCTCCCTCTCCATCACCTCCTGGAGCAAGAAAGAACAGCCTGTGAGACTGAAAAGTTTTGAGTCCTCCCCCTCCTTGCCTTGTAATGGAGTGCAGCACCTCATGGGGGCTTACAGGTAGAGCTGACCCACATTTAAAATTAACAGGACTATGACAGTTTAGTGAAATCAATCAACTTCACTGAAAAGAATTTCTCATGTTGTTCCCTAACAGATTTCTTAGAGCAAAAATTAATTGAGGGAGTCCTCATTTTATCTTAAAAATGAAGACTGCTTAAGATAAAAGAAAAATCCTTATTCAACAGTGTTTTAGGATGTGATGATAGATGAAAAGGGATCTAAAAATTTCACCAACTGTCCAGGGATCTGGCCATCTCTGTACAGAAGTCTTCAAAAATAAACTCATGGGCTTCCCTGGTGGCGCAGTGGTTGAGAGTCTGCCTGCCAATGCAGGGGACACGGGTTCGAGCCCTGGTTTGGGAAGATCCCACGTGCCGCAGAGCAGCTGGGCCCGTGAGCCACAATTACTGAGCCTGCGCGTCTGGAGCCTGTGCTCCGCAAGGAGAGGCCGCGACAGTGAGAGGCCTGCGCACCGCGATGAGGAGTGGTCCCCGCTTGCCACGGCTGGAGAAAGCCCTCGCGCAGAAACGAAGACCCAACACAGCCATAAATAAATAAATACTTTAAAAACAAACAAACAAACAAAAAACTCATTAATTAAAGGATGGATGATCATAAGGATAACATTTCAAGGCCTGTGCGGGAGTTATTTTACCTGTTAGTAACTCTTTTTTAATGTGTGAGAGTGCCTCTTTCTGACTTGACATTAAAGTGTCCATATTTCTGTAAAAGTGCTTTGACCTTTAGCAGTGTGGTATGATCAAAGGTATTATAAACTGATTTGGGTTTTTTTAAAAAAAAAGACACATGGGCTTTTCAGAGATTTAGAACTAGGTATCTGTTTGCAAAAACTGCATTCCTATATTTCAAGCACAAAATTTAAAACAATTAATTGAGACATAAGCCTACCCTTTGGAAAGAAATGTAAGTGCGCGCACACAAACACACACACACACCTGTATACACACACATCACACACACACTCCTGATTTTCTGAAGCTTTTCTTTCAAACATGAATGCTTCAGGAGTAAAGTTGTAGGCAGAAAGAGACATGTTTTCAGTATGAAAAAACTCAAAAGTTGTGGCATTTATCAATTTGAAGCTGCTCACTAATTTGACAAAGCCAAAATGTGATTACTGTTTTAAACCAGTAATTTTAATTTTTAGCACTTAAAAGAAAAAAAAAACAAACATGTCTATTCTACTGTCCTGGAAATTGGCAGTACAACAACATAATCACAGAAAATATGCCAAGAATATAGATCAGGTTTTGGGTATTTAAAACAGATTTTTTTCTGAGAATAAAAAGTTGAAGAGGAAAAAGAACCAGGTTTTAAACTATTTGCATGGTCCCAATTTCTGAGCTGAGATGCAAAAAACTAAAAGACCTTACATATTACGTTTCATATATATGTATGAAATATGTATATGTATGCATTATGCATGTATGTATATGCATTTATGTGTATGTACTTATACTTTTATAAGTATATATATATGCATACATACAGATATATACATATACATGTACATACGATTGTGTATTTGAGAAATTTTGGTTTTCTTAATTTAAAAGAGAAAAAAATGTGAGTTATAGAAGCAGACATTTCAGTATTTTGCTTTATGGTAAATTTCTGCTTGGAATGTTGAAATGTGTTTTTGTAAGATTAAATTACTTAAAATTGCTTATTATTTTCATCAGGGTAATCTTATGGTTACCACAAAAACAAAATAGAGACAACAGTAAGGATACACTTTAATCCTTGCAAAAATTCAAATATTTTCATTACAGGTAAAAATGACCAAAACTTTCATTACTTCAATTTTTAAAATATTATACAGAATAAAATATGTAGTGTAATAAGGCGCATAGTATAAGATAACTACCCAGACTGGGAAAGGAGAAAGTATGGCAACATGGACAAATGGAAATTATTTCAGTCTTTCCTATGCGTGTAGTAAAAAATTTGGCCTTTCTCAAATAGAGATCTGGCCTTTGCCCTCAGCTTCTGGGAGGTAATCTATGTCATACTTGATAGGAGTTTTATATAGTATCTGAGCATGTCTTAAATCTCAGCAAGAATAGCAATTAACACTGGACGCATGTAAGTGGCCATCCAAACTCATCTCCTACTTAGGGTTTTAAAGCACCTTTAAAAATAATACAGATTTCTTCACATTTCAGAAATGTCGTTTTAACACTCACTGTTACCAATTAAATAGCTCAAAAGTACTCACTAAATATATGTCAGGAATTTCTACCACTTAAAACTTTTGACATATTTGATATAATTTAACTAAATAATCTGAAAAAAATATCAGGAATGTATATAATATCCCATGCTTTCATCTGGCAACTAGTAGAAGATGATGGAGTTGAGAACCCTGTCATTTTTGCAAAGTTTTATTATGTTCTAAAAGGGTTATATTGTGCAACAGTTAATATCTTGAACTGTAGAATTCAACTATCTGCATCTGAAACCATGCTATGTCACTTTCCAGTGGGGAAACTCCAAAAAATTACTTAATTCCCATGCGCTTAAGTTTTGCCATTATAACACATACATTTGCTGTGAAGCACACAAAAGCTAACATGCAATGCTCTTAGAAGAGTGCCTGGCACATATTAAACAATAAATAAATATCATCTATTTTAATAAAAATATTGAATTACAAAATTAATATTATTATAAATGTGAATATCTGATATGGAAAAATGAAAAATGGATAAAACAAAACAAAAAAAAGCAAAATAATAGTTTTTCTTGAAATATATTTGACCTGTGTACTATACCTAAAGTGCAAGACGTTTGAAAAAAAAACCTTTTGAATGATTACATTACACATGGAGATGTATCAAGTAGCTCTCACATTAAACAAAAGGCACGCCTGCATATTTCCAGAGTTAATTTTTCAAGCAATAATCTATATCTATTCCTCACTGGACTGATTGCCAGGTATATTTGGGAGGGGAATTATCATAAGATATTCCATTATATTCTACTTTTCCTTCCCTTCTTCTCTACACAAATAAGAGAGAGAACAACAGAACAGAATAAAAAGTATATAACTCACAAAGCAGAAATAATATATTGCAGAAATATTTTAGGTAAAATAGTTTAAAATATTATTGTAAATATTCAGCCATCAATGAAGACATGGATTTATATTTCAGCACTAATATATAATAACTGGGTATCACTGGGCAAGTAAATATATAAGCCTCAGAATCTATATCTTATGGAGAATACCTAAGGTCATTAAAGAGGTTAAATTTCACAACCAATCTGAAGCACTTAATAAATTACTTGATATACAGAAATTGCTCAATGATTTTCCATAGTTATTATTATCCTCCCACAAAAATTATTTTGAAAACCAGATGTGTCTTTTTAAGGAATACTAAATCTGACCGGCAGCTGTCATCAATAGAAGTATCTCTCAATGAGACATTTTGTTTTTGACTATATAGTAATAATTCAATCATCACCAAATACTTTATCTGTGGTAGTAAAGAGAAAAAATGAAATTGGGTTATAATAAATTATTGGCTGCAATTTTTTATTCTTTTCTCTATGCATGTTCTTTGCCATGGAACTTTGCAGTTCCTTTAGTAATTCAGAAGTAGTGAACTTGCTCTCTGTTGATTTGGGGGCCAGCCATTTGACTTGCTTTGACCAATAAAATGTTAGCAACTGATTCAAGTAGAGACTTGAAATGCGCTTGTGAAGTTTACTGTGCCCACTCCATCTTCTATCATTGCCCTTAGAAAAGCATGCCCACCCTGACTAGCCCCAGCTCATTGGGAAGGGAAAAGATACATAAAGCAGAGCAACGCTTGTCAAAATGGAGGCAGAAGAAGAGCTACACCAGCTGACCTACTGACTAATATAGTAGTTAACAACAGCATTTACCATGACATACATACATATACATATATATAAAATATATTTTAGGCACATTATCATCTTCCTCCTTCTACCTATACTTGTAAATCTTTACAAGTGCAAATCTATTTGTTAAAAAAAAAAAGCAAGCAAGATTATGAAATTAGAGCAGTTGCCTGACATTTATTCCTTTGGACATGTCAATATTAAAATTTAAAATGACAAAAAATTTTCAAATCATCTCCTGAATATGCCTATCTGAAATACACACACACACACAAACAGTTATCTCTAAAGCCTGCCTAAAGCATTTATCAGACATTTACTAGAACACAAACAATCACTTAAGGAGATATGGAAGGAGTTCTTAATTTTAATTAATTTTGCCTGAGATTGTTTCAAAGATTTGTAGAATTATTGCCTTTAGTAAAAATTGGGTATATATGGGGATTTAATGAGATTTCCTGAGGCAAGAAGTAGAAACAACATGATCATTCATTTTTCTTTCTATGTCACATAATCTAAGGATATAAATATTTGAGAAAAAAGAATGTGTTATACATATGACTCACCACCATTTTCCCATCTAAATGCATCCAGTGTTAACTTTCTATGTCACCTTTTTTTCACATTTTCTTTTCTAATATTTACATTTGGCTTTCCACTCTGAAAAAGGTAATTTATAAAAATTTCATCCGACTATAGATGACTATAATTAAAGCAAAGTATCATCAACTAAAATTGACATTCTCTAGTATAAAAATATCAATTCTTGAAATATTATTCTTGAAATATTAATCAAGACTAGAAAAATTTGAATTCCTGAATACTGTAGTTCTGAAACATACATGAGTGTTAATGTAAATATCTAAAGGTGATATGTTGTACCACTTGGCTGCCCACCCTTTATCGTAAAAGTACTGATTTTTTGGGACTTCCCTGGTGGTCCAGTGGTTAATACTCCACGCTTCCATTGCAGGGGGCATGGGTTCAATCCCTGGTTGGGGAACTAAGATCCCACATGCCGCAGGGCACGGCCAATAAGAAAAAAAAAAAAAAGGTACTGCTTTTTTAATAGGACCCTCACCTAGGTGGTATGAAAACTAGGACTTATCCATTCCCCAATTTTAATTCAATCCTAATGTTTAGCTTCAGGAAATTATGTGAAAAATGAAAGTACTATGGTAGGCAGAGTAATGCCCTCCTCAAAGGATTCCACCTCAATTCCTAGAACCTGTGAATATGTTACGTTACATGGCATGAGGGGATTAAAGTTGAAAATGAAATTAAGGTTGTAAACCAACTGGCCTTAAAATAGGAGGATTACCTTGGATTATCTGATTGAATACAATGTGATCACAAGAGTTCTCAAAAGATGGACCAGGGAAGCAGGAGAATCAGTATCAAAGTAATGCAATGAGAGAGACTTGACCAGCCATTGCTGGCTTTCAAGATGGGAGGGGAGCATGATTCACAGATTCTGGGCAGCCTCTAGAAGCTGGAAAAGGTAAGAAAATGGATTCTCTCCTAGAGCCTCCAAAAATGAATGCAGATTTGAGGACACCTTGGTTTTAGCCAAATAAGACACATTTTGGACATCTGACCTCCAGACCTGTATGGTAATAAATTTGTGTTGTTTTAAGCCATACATTTTATAATAATTTCTTACAGCAGCAATAGAAAATTAAAACAGGTACTGATATAAGGGAGATCTCCCCAAGCACAGTATAAAATAGAGAGTGGCCTGTGGAGGGTTAGAGGAGCAGGCATGGAGGAATTTCTGCGGCACAGTCTCCCTGACATCTCATCTTCAAAACAGTACAGGGTCTGACAAAAAGGGAAAATATTGTCAAATCATTGGGATCATTCTATGCTTTAGAAAGATGTGGCAGCTTTCAATATAGAAGATCAGTGATATTCTAGCATTATAAGGTAGATTAAGATTTCTCCCCTAGGAGAGTAACACTAGGAGACTTTACTCATCAATCAAGTTCTCAGAGCTTGAATTGATTTTTTTTAAAAAACATATTCTCAATTTAACAATTCTGATGGCATTTAATGTAGGAGATCAAAAGAAGACAAATTATTTCAATTTTTTAAAAAGAGAACATAATAGTGATAAAACTAACACTTTTCTAGGTTTTTTTTAAAGTTTTTTTGTGAGTCAGTGGATTTCACTGTGTGTATTCAAGCGTGTTTGAATGTGTATGTGTGTGTGGGTGAGCGGGCATTGGGGCAGGGGTGCAAACAGGATGATTACAGCCAGAAGTTGTAAATGCCACCAAATGTTAAGAACAGTTCCCCAGTGACAGAGATTAAACAAATCCTTTCAAGAACTGGGAGGCCTGAAAGCATTTACAGAGGAGAATAGAAGAGGCTGAAGATATAAAAGATAATTTCGAACCAGATTGGAACATTTTCCACATTAATGGTAAAAGAACTCCTGGGAAAAAATTAGGGGACTAAAAACATGAGGGTAGTCATTACTTTTTATCTTGCTCTCTAGAAGAAGATGGCTTTCCTGAGGACTTTCAACTACATAGTCCAGCTGCAAGTAGAATCAGCACCAGCTACATAATTTGTG
Source organism: Eschrichtius robustus (assembly GCF_028021215.1). Classification (NCBI taxonomy): domain Eukaryota; kingdom Metazoa; phylum Chordata; class Mammalia; order Artiodactyla; family Eschrichtiidae; genus Eschrichtius; species Eschrichtius robustus. The sequence continues at coordinate 17,366,473 of NC_090825.1, forward strand.
AGGCTCAGTTCAAAATAAAAATGTAAGGCTCCTTATTCAAAAATCATAAAGGATTTCAAGATGGAGACAACAGAACACTAGACCAAGTGAGAGGCTCTTCTGAGCCTGGGACCCCGGGCATCTGCACAGGTGGTACACCCATGAAGCCAGCCTTGAGTGGAATGGTGTGTTAAGAAGGTCTAAGCTGAGGCTGAGAAAGGACTTGAAATAACTGCTTTTTACACCCCTGTTGAGTTTCTTTCTTTCTCCTGTGGGCCCTGGGGGCGAATCCATACGTTCCTGCACACTAGACTGCAGTTTGGAAGGGACTGAGAATGGACAGGTGTCTGTTTTGCTTTCCGAGGGGGTGATAACAGTGTAAAGTGGTTGAAGACATAGCTAATTCGCTGGTATTGAGAGCCCAAGCCACATAAAGGTGTGGGCTGAGTCTCAGCGTGAAAGCGTCAGCAGTCAGCCTGAAGCAGCTGGAGAACAGACTGCCCATCTCAGCCCCTCCCAGTCTCTCTATCCCAGTACAACATCACAGACATCAACAGTGAAGACAGTAGAGAGCCAACCAGGGCCCAGCTGACCTTTTCTGAATACCATAAAATAATGCCGAAGGCCGCGGAATACGGATCTTTTCTAATAGGAAGAGGAAATGAAGAGCAAGTGGGTATGTATGGGCGGGTGTATTAAAAGGTAAACTTGAGGGTGTACACCTCATTGAGGGTGTACTAAAAGGTAAACTTAATTTAAAACCAGAATTGCGTATGTACTTATACATGGAGAAATTGAGTTTTTTGCTACTCTGATATATGGGTAAAGGAATTTTGGTAAAAGAAAATTAAAATTGTATTTTTTTTTCATGAAACTTATAAACAGTAAAATGTATGTTTATGCTGTTTAAAATATAAAATGGAGACTTATAATTACTCTAATACACTTATGAATTAAGTAAATATTACAGATTTTTTAGTTTTACTACTTTACTAAAATAAAATACCAAAAACTAATCATTGACTTAATCATTAATTATTGAAAAGAGAATAACTGGGTAAATATATTTTTTCACATTTTCGAGTATAATATAATCATATAATGACTTACCACACACTATATATTTTAACTATATAACTGCTTTGTTATGCTGATTAATGGAGGATTATATAATTTGAATAAAGCATTGGATAATAAGAAAATCCTCAGACAACAAAACATAAAATGATGGACGTATTACAATAAACATCCTTTTTAAATCAATACTTGGAATTTCAGGAAAGTAATGGAAAAGAGGAGACTGAAAATGAAAGTTGTATGAAGGTTTGATGCTTTATTTGGAATAGAGTGATCTCCCAGAAATCAACGAATATGGTATTTGTTGCTGTACAGCATGGGAAAGTAGGTACTGAGTTCATACCAACTGGGGCAAATTAGTGTTGAGAATCCCACATAAAGATGGGAACATTGAGAAGTCATTTAAAAGGTAAACTGGAACACAGACCTAATAAAAAAGGGGATTCCAAGAAAGTATGAGTATCTTATTTTAGATGCTTCAGAATTTAAAATCACTTACATAGGCTTGTAGAGAAATATATTCTCCAGCAAGGATGTGGTGTCGTCAAGGTGGAATATTTACATTAAAAGACAGATACTGAGGCAGGATTTCTGGAACGATAGAGTAAGAAGCCTGGTAGACTTTCTCCCCAGCAAAACAACTATTTAGCTAGTTAAAAAATATATTTTTATTACAATGATTTAACTTTCAGGAAATTGACATAAGGGCATGTAGCATATGGAGAAACATTCATTTAAAAAAATCTACTACATCTTGGTAAGTACAGCCAGTCAGTTGCAACCTGCTTCCTCTCTACTTCCCCATGTCATCCAGCCTCTCCTCCAGGTTCTCTACTGGAGGAGAGTCTGGGTGGCAATGGCCAAGAAGAAGGGGACTCTCTTCCTCTAGTTTCCAGTCTAAGACTAGAGTTTTACCCTTGGAGTGACAGACTGCTCGCACTTCTTAACCCCATCGAATGCCACCCCTCCACTCCAGCCCCTTGTTACAGAAAATCTATCCTGGGTGGACTGGGCTAAAAGATGGAGGCTCCCTTTCCCACTCAGCCCATATTAGCAGAGGAGAAGCTCCATTTCCAAGCACCAAAGGCCAAGAATCCTGGTGACCATGGATCCTACCTCAGCTCACTTACAGGGAGGAGATTTGACGCTGAGAAGGGCAAGCTAAGGAGATGATGGTCTACCCTCCCCCACTCCGATAGTGCCTGCTCATTAAGCACGGGTGTCTCTCAGGAGAAGTGAGCTGCTGCCCACACTCCCAGCTCCTTTGTTTTGGTGCAGTTTCTTTCCAGGGGAAGAGGCAAGTTAGGAGTACAAAAGTTAGGAGTACAAAGATATCCACTGCTCCGCCAGAGGGGATTTTGTTTGGAACAGAGCATGAAGAACGTTATGCCCAAAGACATTGTCAAAAAGAAACGAGAGCCTGGTGGAGAACAAGTAGAAGGATCCTGATAGGTTCATGATGCCAGTGGCAACAAGTGAAAAAACAAAGCAGCTAGAAATTCATCAGAGAGAACCAAGTTGGCCAAGAAAAATAATACTGGTATCCAAGGAGCCTCTGATCCCTGAGGGCTGGGGAAAGCCACACAGCATGGGCTAACGCGCTGAGCAGCAAACAGAGTAGGGCATGAGTTAGTTCAAAAGCATTTCCTAGCTGACACACAGATCCATCGATGCAGGGAAGAAGCCTCGCAGGCACAAGGACCTTAAGCACAACCTCTAATGGAAACTGGCTGAAGCATGAACTTCTCTTACTCAGGGGCAACAATTACGAAGCCAGAAAAAAATCAAATTGCACACATCCTTGACAGTCTGTAGGACTGTACATGTTCAAGGATTCACCTTCTCAGGAGTGATCAAAGAGCAAACCTCCAAGCAACTGTCATTGTCTGAATATGAAGCAAAAATATAAACTCCCTGTAGCAGCTTCTAAGTCACACAAATAACCAACAAAGAGGAAAAATCTAACTGGCTAAAGGGGCTTAAGCACAACCTGTGACCAATAAGAGGCATATGCCAACCCAGTGGTGACACCCTAAGTAGCCAGTTTAAAAGATGACAACAGGAAAAATAAATTATCTGAACTGGGACATCAAAGGCAGCACAAGGCAAGGGAATTAGACTTCACAGAGACAGTTTAACCAAGTCACTAAAAAAATAAATAAACAACCAAATAAACAACAACAACATCAAGCAGGGATGTTGTTACTTGAAGCTGACTCTGGAAATAAATGCGTGCTCTGCCAGAGACTGCAGGTCTGTTTCTTTGTGACCTGGAATGGTCAGAGCAGCCCTCACTACCCCCACCCCACACCATTCACAGCACTTTTCTCATTTAGCAAAAAAAATGTATTTCATGGAAGATATGAGGAGAGAATTGACTTAAAAATATTGTAGATAATTTCAGTGTTTTCTGTAACCACCCCCCAAAACAGCTGTGTCGCTAAAAATGGCTTAATGGCTCCAATTCTGCCATTTGCTCTTCCAAACATTTACACTGTCCATTATTTATAAAGGTGTGTTTGGAGAATTGGAAGAAAAAAAAAAACAGATTTACCAAAAATAAAAATAAATGCAATTATTACCAAAATAAGAAAACTGTATTGAAGAAATTAGACAGTAACTGGAGTCCACATGAAGAATGAAGAGAAACAGATAATGGATAAGAAGAAGGTTAATAAACAACTATAAATTCTCTCTCTCTTTCTACATACACACACACACACACACACACACACACACACACACACATATATATTTAGCTTTCCTCTTAGCTTCTGTAAAAGGCATAAGATTATATGAGTGTTAATTATAACAATATGTTGGTGGGTTTGTAACATACATAGATCTAATACTTATGAGAATATTAGCACACAAGAGGCGGGAGGGAGTGGAGCTGTATAGAAATGAAGTTTCCGTATTTCACTGCATTCAAGTCAGTACAAATGTGAAGCAGCTTTTGATGATGTTAATAGCCATTTTTAAGCCATAGAACAACCACTAAAAAAAACTAAACAATAGAATTACACATCGCTAAATACTGTACTAGAATATGTTTAAGAAAAAGGGACACAGTATAAAAGGAACAGAGCTACAAAAAGACATGAGCCATATAGAAACAAAAATAAAAATGGTAGCTATAAATCCAACCATATCAATAATAACATTAAATGTGAATGGATTGTATAAAACAATTGAAAGTCAAAGATTGTGAGATTTTATAAAGAAAATCAAGATCCAACTATATGCTGTTTAGAGGGAGACACTTTAGATTCATATATAAAAACATATTGAAAACAAAATACTAGAAAAAGATATGTGAAGAGCAATCATGAGAGCTCAAGTGGCTTTATTAGTATCGGAAAAAATAAACTTTAAAACAAAAAAATGTTACTAGAGATAAAGAGTGACAGTATACAATGTTGAGTCAATTGATCAGGAATATACACAAAAATTAAATATATGTGTTATTCAACAAAGTCCCAAAATGCATTAGGATGAAACTGACAGAATCGAAGGAAAAATAGATAATTCAACAATTATAGTTTTGAGTTTTTAATATTCCTCTTTTAATAAGGATGGAACAACTAGGCAGATTAACAGGGAAACAGGAGGCTATAACAACACTAATAAACCAACTAAACCAAACAGACATCTACAGAACACTCCACTCAGCAAAAGCAGAGTACATATTCTTTTCAAGTGCACAGGGAACATTCTCCATGATAAATCGTATGTGAGGCCATAAAAAAAGCCTCAATAAAATCAGAATGAAATCATACGAAGTATATTCCCCAATCTCTACAAAATTAGAAGTCTTTATCAGGAGGAAACTTATAAATATATGGAAATTAAACAACATACTCTTAAATGCCAGTGGATCAAGTAAGAAATTAAAATGGAAATTTGAAAATATTTAAAGATGAATGAAAATGAAAAAGTTATAGCAAAATTTACATGATATAACTAAAGCAGTTCTCTGATGGAAATTTATAGCTCTAAATAACGGTATTAAAAAAAAGAAGAGATGTCTAAAGTTAACATTATAAAAGAATATTTCAGGTTCAGCCTGAGAGAAAATTCATAGCAGCAAAAAGGCGTACTTAAGGATTACCACAGAGAGGCAAGGCAAGGGAGAATCTGAAAGAGAGTTTGAGAGATGTGTATGCAGAATGAGAATGTCTAACACATATCTAGCAAAAGGCTAGGAAGCCATGGAGTGTGAAAGAGGGAATCCTACTTAAGGGATACCAACTGAGATTTTTCCAGAATTGATGAAGGACATGATGTCTTTCCCCAGATTGAGGCAGCATGATTCCAAAACTGTTGCATCCTACAGTCCTAGACGAGTGAGTGACTGGCACTTAGCAGACACTCAATAAACATTTGTTGAATAAATCTAAACACATTCAGGTAAAATTATGAAGAATGAAGTATAAAGAAGAGACTTGAAAATGTAACATTCATTCAGATTTCCTAAGAAATAGCAATTAAATGACAACAGAATTTTCAACAACAAAAATTGAAGCTAGACAACTTCCTAGAAGGAATGCTGGAAGAAAATAATTCTCAGCTTAGAACTGTACACACAACTAACCATAGATCAAACCTGAGGGAAAAATAAAAATATTATTAAATAAACAAGAGCAGAGAACTTAACATTAACAGACTTTCAGTGAAGTTGTTGTATTTTTTTTAAGTGATAGCTTTCAGAAAGTAGGCATAGATCCTATTGTGATATCAGAAATGGTAAAAAAGGGTGGTGAATCTAAAGTGTTAACAATAAACAAATACTTGATGCTGGATATTTGGGGGTTAGAAAAGATGTAATTAAAATACAGACACAATGTCATTTTAGAAGAAAAATGTTTCAGAAGGCATGAAATATTAATAATATTTTATATTGCTCACAAGGAGAACAGAGATCTATTTTTATGGAATTTGATCAGTCAAATGTACACGTAATATTGTTAACTAAGAAACTGAACATTTAAAATAGAATGTGCAATTTCAAACTGATAAAGAGTAAAAGAGAAATGGAAAACCAAAAGTAACTGATAATCTCAATCAACAGAAGAAAAGTTCAACACTGTAATAATATAACTATACGAAATACAGGTTTTATGCACATATCATGGGACATTTGAAAGCTCAAAGATATTTCAATGGCTTGATTATTTTAATTATGTATCCTTGTTCTAAGTCCAGGTATGGAACTAAATCAAAAAGGAACTGAATTTAGCAATAAATTATGTCAGGCATTAGTAACTAGATTTTTTATTTGCTATAGACACTGAATACCTATGGCTATTGTTCAGTTACCTATTTTTCAATATTTCTTGAGGGCTAGTTTTTCACCTTCACTTCAGTGAAGAAATATACATTGATTCTGACTCTTTCAAAGATGAATTGCAATTCGTATCTGATGATACATTGACCCCCTGCAAAGAATTCATTAAGCAGATGATACAGAGAAACTTAGGTATAATTTAGTTCACATCATTCCAATTTGACACAGCCTATTTAAAACCATGACCCATTTAAAGATGATTGAGAAACATGTAACAGAGCCATTCACTTTCCTTATTTGTTCTCTAAAGAATTTACAATGACACAGAAAAAAAAGAGTGCAATTTTTCAATGGCCCTGAAAATTTCCATTGAAGATGACAAAGCCTAATCAAAAGAAATTCCTTTAATGAATGTGACTGTAATGGAGACGATATTTTCTCAGAAGCTGGTGAATGTTACTGTCTTCATGATTTGTGCTCTGATTTTAATAAATTGTTTTAGACTTCACAAACTTTATGAAATATACTCTCAAGCAAAATATTTTATAATTAAGAAACAAAATATCATGGCCCATATTATCTGTATAATAAACAAAACAGTGTTTTGGGGGTTATGTTCTAATTTCCTAGATATTTTGAAATTGAATTATTTGCTCACAATATTTTCTTTTCTGCTATTAAGCAAAGCTGCAATGTGAAAAATTTTAGATTCTGAGAAATTGTTTTTAGTTTTCCTTAGGTAATAAGGTCATATCTTAATTTTTCTCATATTTAACTGGAACTCTTTTGGTACTGCTTAAGTTTTAAAATTCTTTTGGATATACACTGCTGGTAAATGCAGTACAATGACAATAGAAGGTTAAAAATAAATGAAATGAAAGGAGAAACAATATTGTTCTGGCTTAATTTCCACTTAAAGAAAAGAAGAATGACTAGTCCCAGAAGCTCCTAATAGCTCCTTATAGGTTCTAACATAATATTTTGGTATGCTTGTTCACCAAATCTGCTTAGAGACCAAAAGGCATTTTCATACTCTTTTGCTCTAGTAGTTATTGTTTCAAAAGATAACTTATTAACCCAATGCTATGATTGTTATTTTACTATCCTGTTCTTGGAATCTGTTTTTGAAGTAGGTTACGCAGCGTATATTCACAGGCATATAACTTAATGCTCACCAATAGCAGAAACTTTAAATATAGCATAAGCATAGGCACATTTTATTAGGAAGGAGTGTGATCTACTACAAATTGACTTAACATGCCTTCAAGGAAAAGGAGTTTCTCTCATATAATAAGTCCAGAGAAAGACAGTGTAGAACTGGGGTAGGGTCTCCATGACAACATCACAGAGCCGGGTTCTCTCTCGCTTGTCCTCCTCTAATTCTCATCATGTGGACCTTTATCCTCACTCCTGCGGCCTCCTAGCTGCCACAAGGCTGTTGTACCACCAGGTATCATGCCCAGGCTCCAGAGAGAAAAGGATCAAAGGGACAAGATATCATGATTATCTACTGCTGCATAATAAACTAACTCAAATTTAATACCTGAATAAAAAGAGTTTTTATATTTTGATTATTATTAAAAATAATGGCTTATTTCACAGATGCTGAAATCTGTGCTATGCTCACCTGAAATGATCTATTGATCTTGAAAGCTGGAGGATTAGCTGGAGACTTACCCAGATGATCTTTCTCTCTTTATCTCTCTCTCAATCTATTGACCCAACTACTTTATCTCTTCTGTCTGCCAGAAAAAAACGCTTATGTGGTCACGTCTTCCAAGAGCCCAAATGCAATAATAGCTAGGCCTTCTAAGAGATTTGGCTTGGTATCATTTTTGCCACCTTCTACTCCTAAAAGTAACCCCTAGGCCCATCCCAGATTCAAAAGGAGAAGACTATGCAAGAATCTGATACCTGAAAGCATAGTTCATTTGGAGCTATCATTTAACAGACAACTGTAGTACGTCATCTGGCTCCTAAGGATTCACATTTCTCCCCCATTTAAAATACACTCATCTTCCCTAGTCCCCACCCCAGAACAGCAGATGTCTCTTTGCATCACAGAGTCAGGAAGTCAGACTTGAGATGTGGAATAGCATGAGGTCCACCTGTGCATAAGGATTTTCAGCTGTCAGAACACTTATCTGAAATCCTTTAAACTAAGTAGACAAGTGAACTTGCACACACACACACACACACACCACACACACACACACACACACACACACACACACACACCCCAGTATGCAATGTTGAGACTAGGACAGGAAAACAAAACAGACACTTAACTTTCACAAAGAGAGAAAATAAGAGGCACAGAGCAGGAAGTAGTAGCTTATAATTCTGAAATCCAAGCAGGTACATGTTGCCAGTTACTTGATTAGGGCCCAGTTCTGCTCCATGTTTCTTGAGCACTCTCTGAGTCATCTTTCCTTTTCCATAAGAAAAGTTCTTCTTCTTCATCTAAGTGTCTTTTTGGCCTGTTTCTTGCCTGAGAAATTTGTGAATACTGAAGACTCTTTTAATTTGTTGTTTCATGTTACTATTTTTTTTTCTTAAGCTTATATAATTCTTTTGCAAAACTGTGTATCTCTCAGGTCTCAATAATCACTCCATTACACAAAGGCAAGATCACATAACATCTCTTTCTGAGTCATGCCCTTCTTCTTTGGACTGAGAATTAGGGTGCTGTGGTACAATGCCATCAGGATTCTTAGAGTAACTATGATCTAGCAGGGACTGTCTAGGAGGAATGCATATAAGATTTTCAAAAGTCATTTTTTTCTCATTGAGTGTGAGGCATCCATTTTACATTTTCCGAGTATCATCAAAGACTCTAAGAACCACACCCTGACTTAAGGCTGCTTTTAATGGTAGGACCCTGTATTTAGTATTTGTCTTAATAACATTTCTTACTTTGAGACTTTTGCCAAGAGGGACTGGGAATTAGAAACAGTTTATTTTTGAACCCAGTAACCACTGGCTTTTTCATATTTCCTCTAAATTATGCTTTAAACGTGAACAACTCCTTCTGTAGCTCATCTCACTCTTACACTATTTTATTCTAGGCAGCTAATAGAAGCCAACTGGTACTTTCAACATTCTGTCTGGAAATTTCATAACCATATCCACTAGTTCAATATGAGGACTATCTTCCACATTAACGCAGGCAACAGTTTTGCTGATTATTCTGCACTTACCTCAGGTCTACTTAATTAAGGTTTGTGATAGAAATTTTCTCACTGTCCTTTCAGAATTTATTAGCAGTTACCATGAAGCCCTTCAGATCTTTGTCTACTCTCCGGTTTCAAAACCAATGCCACTTAATTTTAGGTTTCTGTTACAGAAGCATCTCCCTCTTGTGTATCAATTTCTATTGTGATTATTTCTTATAATGAAATTCACTATTCAAAATTTGGTGACTTAACATCCATTTTATAATTTTTCACAGTTGTGCAATACTGATTGGGCCCATCTGGACATTTATTCTTCTTGTCTTGCCAGTGGTCACTTGTGTATCTGCATTTCTCTTGCCAGATGCCAGGGATTAGGTTTTCTCTTTCCATGTAATCTCAGGTTGTCTCCATTTCCTCACCAGTGTCCTGATTGCTCCCTGGGGATCTTCCATTAGGGTTGGAGGATCTCTTACACGATGGTTCTGATTCCCAAAAAGCACAAACACAGAAGGTGCCAGGCCAGGAACTGGCACAATACCATTTCCATCACATTCTATTGGCTAACACAAGTCTTGGGGCCAGGCCACATTCGGGCAGAAGGAACTAAACAAAGCACAAATACCAGGACATGTGGTTAATTTAGGTAAAAATCACAGGCAACAGACTGGCATACTCTAATGTTCACCAGTTCTGGGAGGTTTAAATAGAATACACTACAGCCACATTGTATTAGGAAGGAATGTGATCTACTAAAAATCAAGTAACAGCAGTTAAACTAAAAGAAATTTACCTTACATGACAAGGAAAGGCCAGAGGGAGAGAACGCATGCTTTGTGTAGACTCTCGATGATCATACTATGGGCACTGTTTCTTTCCATCTTTCCGTCCTCTGATTCTCAGCAGGCTGACTTTCATCTTCATCCACCCTGCCTAATGATTGCCATGAGGCTGATTTGTATCCATGTATCAAGACGTTATTGCAGGTGGAAAAGCTATAAATGGAACAAAATAGTTTTGAGAGTCAAGTTGTCATTAGAAAAGCAAAACTAGGAGATTTCCACTTACTCTTCATTGCACAGAGTTGTATCATCTGGCTGCTCCCAGCAGTATGGGAGATACTACAGGTTAGAAAGGTACTGAGCATTTTCTTTCACTGCAAAAACATCTGATAAGTAGGCCATTTGGCAAAAACCTATAGCTTTAGGGAAAGTAATTTTAATATACAAGAATACTGGTGTGTTTGGATGCTCCTCAGTTCCTTCAGTAAAAGTGTATAAAAGGTTTATAATATGGTTTGGAAGTAGTTTGCAAACAGAGATGAAAAGAAATATAGCTCTGGTAGCAAAAGCTCTGTCTGTCTATAGTCTGTAATCTAAATTGCCTGAGTTTTCAGTAATTTAAGGACTTGTAAGGTTGGAAAATTCAACTATTGCTGTACTCCAAATAATAGGAGAAGCAATGATTATTCAGTGCCCTTTTCAAGAACTTCCCATTAAATGTTCTCAGATAGGTAATGTGATAGAGTTCAGTGGCAAAGATGACATATAATATGTTGAATTCACACCAGTTGCAACCTACTGGCTTTCATCCAAATCAGTTATGTTCATGGCTTAGGTGCATGGCCATCAAGTTTGACATTGAACTTCTCAATCTCCCTTGTGCCTAGGTGTTCCAAGTGCCTAAATTCTTACTAATGGGACACAACGACATCAAATACATCTTCTTAAATACAACTACCCATAACTCACTCTTTCTTTACCTTGCTCCCAAATGGAAATGGTAATGACCAGAACAACTTTTATAGCTGTGTGGTGTGGATAACAAAGCCAGTTTGTTGAGTGCCTGGACTGTTTCATGGAGCACAGAATTCCTGGACCCATAATCCAAACAGGGAAATACACATGTGTGTGTTTAGACACAGAAATGGTGAGGTTTATTTCTTTAGCAACTTACCCTTTACTCTGGCCAATAAAGAATTGTGTATTGGAAAGCTTGCTGCCTACCACAAAAACCTAAAAAAAAAAATGTGGCCTTGATATTGTAGTCAGGGTGAAAGCAGTGCATTTATTTAAAATGTCACCTCTGGTAACTGGAAGAGCACAGAGCTTGCCTGAGGAACCTGACGTTCTAAAAGAAGCTATTGGAAAGAGCCAGAATGTTGCCATGTGTTAGCTGTTTATTGCTTCATTTAGCTAGCTTATTTCAAGAATTAATGAGCTCAAGCAAGAAGTAGACAATTTTCAAGCAGAGATCGAAGGGAATAGAAGGAGTTCAGAAATGAGGGATCTGATAGGGCCGGAAAAGCCAATTGTTTTATCATCCCAACAGTAGGAGATAACCCTGCTGCTCAGAGCCTTTCTGACAGTGCCCATTAAGAATTCTCAGCACAACAAATGAATCCATAGATGATCTGTGCCATGATCAGATTAAGGGAGTTACCTTCCAAACAAGCCTATTGCTTTATACAGTTTTACATTTTCAATAGAGCCATCATTAAAATGATAGCCCATGACACTCACTGGCTGTACAAGAGAACCGTTCCATAAGAGCAGGTTTAATAATTATTTCCAGAAAAGAGCCTTGGAGGTGGTTTCAAGCACATGGAAATAGCTGGAAACAATTGCACCAGAAGCTCAGTGAGTTTTTTAAAGGAATTTTTTACCAAGAAAACCACATAGTTAGCCTTCAAAAATTCTCCAGCTCCCAAATCAGTGGGAGCAGAAGCAGGCCATAAACACTGCTGTGCTCCTGAGAAAAGCAATCTCTTTAATATCTATGCAGGTATGGCTAGGGAAGATACACCACAAGAACACATTTTTTCAAAGGGAACGCCAGGGCCACAAAGGACAGAGCACAAGAAATTTTTTCCAATAAGCAGAAATGAATTCTAAGCAAGAAACTTACTCCACTGATAGGACAGAGAATCTCTGCAGTTCTTTTCTAGCAAAATATTGATAGTATTGCTCTGACCAGTGACTGCCTGGTCATTCCTTCCTTTTCCAAATGGGAAATTTTATTATAATTTTAATATTCTTACTCCAAGTAAGTTAGGTATTTGGTGTGAATAATAGGTAGATAATTTATCTTACGGTGAAGACTGCTCCCAGATATCCTAGTATTTGATCTGGACGTAATGAATAGGATCATAGGTTGTTTTCCTTGTGAAGGGAGTGATACATTTAAGAAAAAGGGTATGCATAGATACTCCTGTGGCAGATCATGACACATACTGTTCTCTTTTCCTCCCATTAGTAATAACTACCCCTCCACTAGAGTCTTAGCTGGCATGTGTCACCTAGGAGTGGATACTTTACTGAATTTTAGTCAAAGGGATATGCACAGAAGTGATGCATGCAACCTCCTTGTCACATCTTTGGGGAAAAAATAAAAGCTGCTTTCTCTTCAAATTCTCTTCTCCCCTTTATGGTGAAGCTGTTAGATTGCATCTTTTATACATGGCACATAGATATATGTCCCATCCCTCATGTTCTTCTTACAATTAGGCATTCCCAATGTTTGTTGGATTCTATGTTTTCACCTTGTCAATTTTACTGGAGACTCGTGATCATTCTGACAAATGGAGTATGTTAAAAGTGATGGAATATGAATTCTGAGTCCAGTTCATAAAAAAAGAAATTGCTTCCATTTGGCTTATTGCTGTTTCTGGATATTCAACTTTGGAATCTAGCCACTATGCTGTAAGGAAGTTCAGGCCACATGGAGAGACCATGCATTGATGTTCTTTTCCATAACCCTAGCCAAGTTGTCAGAGAACAGTCTGTATCAATTGCAAGATGCGAAAATGAACCACACTTCAGATAATTCAAGTCTCTCACAAGGCAATGTCGGAATATGAAAGAAGGGAATCTGAACACTGGATGACTGTGGAGCAGAGATGCCTATTTTGGATTACTTTCCCTGCTCTTGATAATTAGGAGTGAGAAACAAGTATTTATCTTATTGAAAACATTGAATTTTGAGGGCTCAAACGTAGTGGTAGAATAAGATTGAAGCTTTTATAGCCTGCCTCCTGTTGTCAGAGGTTTGGGAAACACAGAGCTTTGCCCATATACTAGTCTATACCCCATGCCTTACCATGACCATTTAATTAGTTAATTATTACAACTATTCACTCATAAATTCATTCATTCACCAAGTATACATGGACCCCCTATTATATTCCAAGTAATGTTCTTGCTGCTGGGAAAACCACAGAGAGCAAGTCAGTTAAAATCTCTGTCCTTGTATTAGTTTCCTATTGCTGCTATAACAAACCACGAACTTAGTGGCTTAAAATAACACAGATTTATTTTCTTACAACTCTGGAGGTCAGAATTCAAAAATCAGGATGTTGGAAGGAGCTGGATTCCTTCTGGAGGCTTAGGGAGTAACCCATTTCCGTGCCTTTTCCAGCTTTCAGAGGCTGCCTGCCTTCCCTGGCTCATCCTGCACCACTCCAACCTCTGGTTCTGTTACCACCTCTCCTTTTTTTCTTTTTCTTTTCTTCCCCCTTGTCTTCAGTCTGCCTGACATGGACATCTTTGAGAATCCATCATTCAGTCTACTACAGTCCCCGTGAAACATACATTATCTTTAGGAATGTTGAAAACATCTTTACCGGGAATTAATGATTTAGAAACTTAATAGCTGGTTTGTCTCATTTATTAATGGTCTTTTAGTTCACGTTCGTCAGTGAAAAGGTTCACTAAGTGATTTTTGGTTGCATTATTTGGGATACAAACTCGAGGTAGCCAAAGTAGTTTTCCATTCTCCATTCCTCCCTTTATGAAAATTCTCTACTACAGCTTACATTAACCCTTTATCTGCCTTAAGATAGAATTCTGAAAGAAAATAGTTTATTCAGAGAAAACATTAGATATCTCTTAGGTATAATTCTGTTGCTCTATGTATATTAAAAAAAAAAATTGTGGTGGTGTCACCTGCAAAGCATATTAACAATTCCTAGGAAACAAATAATAGAATCTGGGTAATAAAATATAGTCTAACCTTTCTTCTTTTTCTCTGTATTTAGTTTAGTCTCACTTACTCGCAGGGGGACGCGTGCAGAGGCCTCGAACCCGGCACCTCAGACCAGAGTTTCTTGTGCGACAGCGCTGCTCCCCACACCTCAGCTCCGGGACCGTGCGCAGAAGGACACGCCTCTCAATCCAAGATGGCAGCGGCAAGCCATGCGCAGAGACTCCGCGAGATTTGGAGCCTGAGCCACGCAGCTGCGTCTGCCTCGCGAGACTCCGCCCTCTTCTCGCGTAACTGACGAGAACGCCAGCCAGCCGCGCCGTTCAGGATCCGTTGGGAAGAGTGTGAACTTTAGAACGTGAGGTCGGACCTCTCCAGAATTGAACTCAATTTTGTTTTACTGACACGGGTGACACCAGGAGGACACTTTTGGGGGCCTGACAATTTCGGCTCGCCCTGGCTTCAGCGAGAGGATGGCGGAGGCTTTGGGAGGTTTGTGTGAGGATGACTGGCTCTGGTTTCTGAGTTCACTGATAGGTTACAATGGCGGTAGCCTTCAGCAGAATTCAGAGCAACTCTGCCCAGGAACCCGATACCCGGGTGTGGTGCGCACACAGTGTAGCCCCTAGGGGCATCTGCACTTGGCCCCCTCGAGGGGATCACACTGTGCCGGCTGTCACTGGGGCTTGGAGACTGATACTCATGCGTATCTTCCAGCTGCTTGTGGCTGTCCTTCCCTTGGTGCCAGATGCCCGGGGACGGCGGGGTCCTGTGGACGAGAAAAAGCCGCAGCAGTCTGACCCGCTGTCTCGCCAGCAGTGCTGCCTGCCTGACCCCTGTACAAGGCAGTAACGGCTGCACCAGGACTTTTTGCCCTCCTCGCTGACCTGGGTCAACGGTATATTCTCCCTCATCACTTGCAGTTTGGTAAAGGAACTGGGCAGCCCATGAGCC
Source organism: Eschrichtius robustus (assembly GCF_028021215.1). Classification (NCBI taxonomy): domain Eukaryota; kingdom Metazoa; phylum Chordata; class Mammalia; order Artiodactyla; family Eschrichtiidae; genus Eschrichtius; species Eschrichtius robustus. Next base: position 17,381,923 of record NC_090825.1, read on the forward strand.
AGGAGGCGAGACCCGGAAAGATCCAGGTAGTGAGGACCGCCTGACAAAATGGATAAGGATGCATCTCTGAGTTCCTGAAGTGGGCTGGGGGCCCTGTGAGCCACTCGCGGGACCGTGAGCTGCTGGCGAGAACAGGAAACACCCACCGCCCCACCGCCCCACCTCTCCTCCCCCTCTGCTTGTGAGGCAAACCTTGGGTGATTCTTCATCAGCCAAGTTTCCACGGGCTCTCCTCTGGGATCAGCTCAGGATACCAGCTGACCCGGCAATCTGGTAAGTACTCCATGGGAATTCCTCATAATTTTAGCTCTCAACTGGCTGGAGGTCTGAAAACTCCTCCTTTTTGGCTGAAAGGGGGAAAGAGAAGGCCCCTGCCTCAGACAGCTGTGCCCCCCGCCAAGGGACCACATAGGTCAGGAACTAAGGTGGCTAAGTGGCTCTGGCCCAGAGGTAGTTCCGTTTAACCTCCTGTGGGACATTCTGACTGAGGAGGGACGAGTGGGTCATTACACATTCACGTGGCACCCCCAGTTAAATCAGAGTCCACGCCATTTGACCACCTCCTGTTTTGGACTTTTGAGGAGTCCATTAACAATTTGGTGCTGGTTCAAAATTTCCAGAACCAGAAATCTTATTTGGGTCAAATCTTGTGGAATTTTCATACCAACAAATAACTCTAACTCCCCCCCCCCCCTTGGAAATTGGAAACAAATCTAAAACAGAATCTCTAAGGAATGGGGAGCCAAATGTCCACCATACAGAAGGATAGCCCATTAGGGTGCATCCTGCAGAACGGGAAGATTTTCGGGTATCACCCCTGACCCCAAAACACTTCATCTTCCTATGTAATGCAGACAGGCTCCAATACCGGCTGGGAGATGGGGAAAGTTGGCCCATCAGTGGGTCTCTAAATTACAACAGCCTTTTACAACGGGACTTGCTATGCCAGAGACAAAAGAAATGGAATGAAATTCCCTATGTCCAGTTTTTTATGGCCTTTTATCTGAACAAAAACCCTCAAAAGGGATGTGGGCGCTCCTCCACTGAGGTAATACCAGTCCTAGACCCTCCCCCTGAGGACCTTCTTAATCTCCTCCCTAACCCTCCTTCTACTGCTCCCTCCCTACACCCTTCCTTCATGTGTTCCGATTTCGGCCACAGGCTTGAGGGTCCCTCTTCAGACCAACCCCCTCCCCCAGAACGCAGTCCAGCAAGTACACGAAGTGAGGCTAATTACCAGCCAGGATCCAACAACCCGCCAGAAAAAGTACTCCTTTTGAGGCACGTCTGGGACGGAGAAGGAGGGCTCATCCAGGTGTGCATCCCATTTACCACTTTTGATTGGTATAACTGCAGAAGTCATAGTAAGGGATTGAGAGAAGATCCAGAGAGCTTCCCGAATCTGACTAGGGGAATCTTTCAAGCCCATGACCCGACCTGGGCTGACATCCAGAGCCTCCTCAGTGTACTCCTAACAAGGGAAGGAAAGGCCATGGTCTTTTCAAAAGCCCAAGAAGAAGCAAAGAAAACAGAAATAGGCTATTTCATGCTATTTTCAGACTGAGGAATCAAGGGATCCCAGATAACAAACCCAAATGGGACCAACAAGACATTGGAGAGTGGAGTGGAAGACAGTCTGACCCATTGTAAAAATATGATCCTAGAGGGAATCCAGGCAGTAGGAAAGAAATCTGTCAATTGGAATGAGATAAAGGAAATCAATCAGGTTCCAAGACAAAACCCCTCAGCATGGCTAGTGCACCTCAAGGAATGCCTCTGAATCTATACCACCACTGACCCTGAGTTGTTGGAAGGGAATGCAATCCTGAGGTCATATTTCATTTCAAAGTGCCCCTGACATTAGTCCTAAGCTTCAGAAACTGGAAATAGAATTAGATACCCCTATCTCTCCCCTGGTTGAGTTTGCCTACTGGGTGTTTAACAACCAAGAAAAGTCAGAGAACGAAAAGACCCGGAGGCAAGCCCTTCAATGTCAGCCAGTCAGCAGGGGAATCTGGACTAACCGCCCAAGGAGATTCCTGACTCCAGTGAGTGACCCCTGCCCCCCACTGAGGGATAGCAAGCCAAGGAAACTAGGACACAATCAGCATGCCATATGTAAACAAGAGGGACACTGGAAGGGAAAATGCCCTTGCTGACCCCGAAGGGGGACAGATATGGCATATCCCAGCCACTACCCTCAACGGCAGATGGTCCAAATAGATGAAGAATGACAGGGCCAAGGGGCTTCTAAGCTGGCACTGCAATTGACCCCCGAGGAGCCCTGGCTGACTTTGGGAATAAGGGGAAGCCTATCCCTATGCAATTCTTAGTCGACACTGATGCCCCTTACTGGTTCTGAATACCAGATCAGGCAAACTTGGTCACAAGAGTTGTAAAATTATGGGGTTATCAAGTAAGGCCCAAGAACAGGCATTGATAGAGCCATTCGAATGTAAATTGGATGAACACACACTCACCCATTCTTTCCTGTATGTCCTGAATACACTACACCCCTGCCAGGAAGAGAGATCTTCGATAAATTGGGAGCTACTATCCCCCTAAACGGGAGACAGATTGGAGACTGCTGTCCCCTTAGACAAAGAGCAAAAGATGATGTTAATGGCTGTGGACAGACCTCCCTGGACAGAGCAAGTCGATCTCCTCAGAGTAAATTCCAAGGTCTTGGCCCAGGGACCAGTGGGACGAGCTATAGGAGTCAGTCCCCTGATAGTCCATCTAAAACCTGGACATACATGGCCCAGTAGAAAACAGTACCCTCTCTGCAAGAACTCTGTCCCCCTCCCCAGTGACAAAAACCCTATAAAGCAGTCCCACCCTCAGACTCTCCGAGAGAGTTTGTGTCCTAGAGCACAAGCTCACGTTTCTCCATTTTTTGATCAAAGAATAAGGCTTTTCTTTGATTCCAAACTGAAGCAAACTGGGGCTCACTCTGCTGGCTCAAAGGACACCGGACAGGAGGACCCTTTCTGGGGACTGACTCAGGGGGGTCAGTAAAAATGGTGGAAGATAGAACTTGGTTCCTTTCACCAATTTTCTTAAGATAAAGAGTAGTTCAAGAACTAAGCTATTCTGGCAAAGGTAGACTTGAATTTTCAAAGTGCAATAAAAAAGTCTACTTATTTTGTTTCTAAGGGGAAACAAATATGGGAAACAAAGCATTTTCATAGTCTATTTGTGTGGAAGAGTGTATTCCCCAAAGGACTTCTGTTGTACATGGAAATCCAAGAGAGTCGATATAATCAATAAAGCGAGAATTTGGGTGTGAAGGAAAAAGTGATGTGATATGACAGAGCAATTACAAAAAATCATGTAGCATTCCCAAAATCCAGTATAAATCTTCTGACATTTAGAATCAATTGTGAACTAGTTTATTTTTTCCTTTGTTCTCAGTTTAAATTAAGGTTGGATATTTGGTTCACTTTAACTTCTAAAAATGAAAAATAAGAAGGAGAAGCAAACAAGGCAAATCTTAGTAGTATTGTAGGGTAGCAATTTGTACTGATGACTTGTGATACTGATTCAAAAGTAACTGAAAAAATAAAAATTAACTCAAGCCTGGATTCCGGAGTGTTTTTGCTGCTGAGGAGATGGAACATTCAAGAATTAAGTAACAAGGTGCAGAGCTGGCCAGGCAAGAATTAACGTAAAACTTATTCTGTGTTATCTAACAGGAGTATTTTTCTAGCAATAATTAACCTGAAACTGTCAAGTTCTGTGGACTTGGCCTGAATTAGAAGATTGTAACTCAGCTATTTCTAATTTTAATTTATCTCCAATATGATACTGTAGGACATATTTCATGTAATTTTAGTTGTGTTTATGTGTGCTTGCTAAGGAGAAAATCAACAATAATCTCAGAGTTTTTAAGAAAATATCTATCGTGAATGTTGGAGAAATATAGAACAAATATCCTAGATGGAAACAAATTATAACAGTTAACTATTTTTAAAACAAACACAGATTCTTATGCATGTGTACATTTTAATTGGGAAGTGGCTTGTAGTTTTACTTCTACCCTTTACAGCTCATTTACTTCTCCAAATTATGTACAATTTTCACTAATCAAATTATCATAGGTTATAGAACAGGTTGTTTCCGTATTATAGCAAGGTACTTTATTATTAAATTCAAGGATTTTTTTTTCCTAATTACCCTTAAAAGCCAGCTATCGTTGGCAACAAACTCTTTATATTCTTTAAATTACTTGTCAAAAGCTAACATAATATAGAAAGGAAAATTAAGTAAAATAAAACACCTTTGTAAATTTAGGATAGTGCAATTTCTCTGAAGTTGTCAGGAAGAAGTCATAGCCACACTTTATTTATTTGCTAGCTGATTTTGCTGAATAAAGTTTATTTGCATGTCAATTCCATTTGATTTTTTAAAAATGATATTGTATAAATATTTTTCTTTCATTATGAATACAGTAAGTCCCCTACATATGAACTGTCAAGTTGCAAACTTTCATAGATGCGAATGTGCATTTGCATGTCCAGTCACGTAAACTAGTTCACCTGTCTGGCGTACATTGTTACGTGCATGCATCCTTTACAAGTGGTTGTGCTTTTGTGTACTTTACAGTACTGTATAGAGTACAGTAGTACACTATCTTTATTTCAAGCCCAGGATATCTGGAAGCAAGCGTAAAAGCAGCAGTAATGTAGCTGGTACTGATAAGAAGCGCCAGGAATTGGAGGCCCAGAGAAAGGATGAAGAGAGACAAGAGAAAGAAGAAATAACTGAAGAACCAGAGAGATTCATGACACAGGAAATGGCAAGGGGATTTTCTTTATTTGAGGAGGCATTGTTAGTTTTTGAAACACAGAACCTGAACATATAATAGTGCACGAAGGTTGCAGCAGCTGTACAGAATACATTCTAGGGCTACCGTATTATCTATGATGAGAAAAAAAGAGCTATTACCCAGACATCACTGGATCATTTTTTCAAAAGAGTAAATAGAATTGAATCCAGCAGGGAACCAGAACCTGTGCCATCAATGTCAGGCGTGAGTGAAATTGCAGCTTGCCCTCCGTCTCCTCTTCCTGATGATCATTCAGCTCTACCATCTCCCACCTCTTCTCCCTCCTCCAATCAGTAACTCTTCTTGCCTGTTCACTCGATGCCAGCCCCTGTATGCCAGCTGTTGTACTGTACTACTGTACTTTTCAAGGTACGGTACTGTAAGATTAAAAATGTTTTCTTTATTGTTTGTTTTTTATATATTATTTGTGTGAAAAGTATTATAAACCTATTACAGTACAGTACTAGATAGCCGATTGTGTTAGTTGGATACCTAGACTAAATTTGTTGGACTTACAAACAAGTTGGACTTACAAACATGCTCTTGGAATGGAACACGTTTGTATGTAGGGGACTTACTGTATAATGTAGCTAATGTCATCTGATAAAAAGAGCAAAGATTTAATGGAAACAAATTCTGTTGATACAAAATATAATTTGATGAGTTTGAACAACCAACTACAGTGCCTGAAAAATCTGCTTTAATTGCTTATGAGGATACAACAAAAAGGTAGAATGTGACTGTGTCTTTTAAGTTATGGAGGAGAGAAAACACTATGCCAAGATCTAGAAATTGGTTATTGCAAAGAGGAAGAGATTTGATATAACCAATATCAGTGAGAAAGATTTTAAGTACGTTCTTGGACTACATTTTTTCCATTGCATACCCTACACTAAAGCAACTTCAGTGGAACCTAAACAAATATATTTTCCAAAAGCTAAAGAAGATTTTGATTCACATGCATTCTTTATCCCTAAATTCTAGACCTATTTGTTGCATTCACTAGAAAACAGAAAAAATATCCATCAATTTGAGAGGAAATTTCTTTGAATCACCTAAAGCTCAATACTTATGTGCCTCACCCATAAACTAATCTCTTTCTAAATCAGACTATAACTTGGAATTCATAATTCCTTTGACAGGAGACTTTCTCACTATATTTAATTTATTATGGAAATTAACCTGTCTCCGTATGCACAAGAAATAACACAGGATTAGTTCTAGGACAAGGAGAAGTTCAACATGATCAAGGATACAGCACAGATGTGCAATTAAATGTATTAGTCAGGAAACTTCTAGTGAGAAAAGAGGGTTCAAGTTCAGAAAAGCAGACCACTGCTATGCAAAGTTGAATATTAGGACCTCAGAATTCACCTAGGAAAAATATGTATTTCCCTGTCCTCACATATGATACAGGAGAGGAAGATTGCAACTTGAGCCTTGAATTTATACTTACAACACAAAGATGAATAAATAACAAACACAAAACCAAACAAAGTTGAATGAAGAAAGTATGGCAGCTTAAGGACAAGAAAAAAGCTCAATGTATACATGATCATATTTCTAAAAATACTTCTGATCGGAGATAAAAACAAGTAAGAAAATACTCAGATAAAATGTGGTGTGAAATCTATTAGCTACGAGAGGGGAATCATAAATAGAAAATAGGCAGATATAATTTGACAAATAAAAAGGCTTGCTGAAATTAATAATAATATAAAAATGTATATAAAATCTTTAAGAAGCCAATAGAAATATATTTGCCATTGAGAATATTAACCATTTAGGAAAACACCATGCATTACTCTTACATTAAAATAAAACAAAGTAAATTTTAGGTGTATCATTGTATAGATACATAATCATAATTTATAAATAAATATACTTTGGAATAATTTTAGATTTACAGAAAACATGCAGAGATAATGCAGAAAGTTTCCATACACACTTCACTCAATTTTCTTAATGTTATACAACCATGGTAAACTTTTCAAAAATAAGAAATTAACATTGGTACAGTGTTCTTAAGTAAACTACAGATGATATTTGAATTTCTGCAGTTTTTCCACTAACTTTTTTCTTCCCAGGATTCTACTCAGGGTACCACATTTTATTCAGTCATCTTGTCTCCTTGGTCTCCTATGATCTGTGACAGTCTTCCCTTGTTTTTCATGGTTTCGACAGGTTTAAAGAGCACTGCTCAGGTATTTTGTAGAATATCTCTTAATCTGAGTGTTTCTGATCTTTCCTCATGGTTACACTGAGTTTATGGTCTTTTATGAAGAATACCGTAGCAGTCAAGCGTCCTTCTTATCGAAATATTTTGGGAATGAATGGTATCAACATGATTTTCACTAGTGATGTCAACCTTGATCAATTCAATAACATTTTAATAGAAAAATATAGAGCAAATATTTAACTGGCAGTTGAATATTTATGAACCTGCTACATAAAATAATTCAAACGTACATATAATTAAATATATATCTATAAATTACATACAATTATGTGTGTATATGCATATATGTAAATATATAATTATATATTTTTATCCATCCATGCATATACATATTTAAAACTAGATTTGGCTACCTCAGTTTTTTAAAAGTATGTGTCAATTACAAAAACAATTAAATAGAAAATTATAAGTTGTGAACATATGTTAACAAAGTAATAGAAGAAAGATTAATTTTTTTTTTTTTTTTTTTTTTTCACACACACACACTGTATTTTATTTTTACAAGAGATAAATAGACTGACACCAAGCATTGTACATGGATGACCACAACAAAAGCAACAACGGTTGCAATTACCAAACATGAAACACACTCATACTATGTCATAATATTGACATTCAGTCCAGTAATCCTCCACTGTAACAGCTCCTTTACTTTGCAGTGAAAATTGATTTGTATATTCTTTGCCTCTGAGTCCTTGTGGGATTTTTTTTTTTTTTAATTCAGACAGAAAGTCACAAAAATTATACTCATCCTCCTCAGTTCACTCAGTCCCATGTAATTAATTTTTTTTTTCATCTTGATCTTTTGTTAGCACTTTTATGAGTTCATCAGTTTTTCATTAGAGTTCTGAAAATGATTATTCATTCAGTTCAGCAGTACAGTCAGTTACCAGAAACCTGTACTTGTCAGAGTCTTTTCCATGAATTTCTTGAAGATGAAACCCTTTTATAGGAACATATTTGCAAAATCATCAGAGTACACCCAGAACTGTCTGTAAATGACAAAAGACTTAAAAATGACCACGGTTAAAGATTTGATGAAAGTTCATAATAATGCAGTTGACAAGAAAATTAGTTATTTCTGAGATATACATTTTAAAGTAATAACTAGGATTATTACTTATAACATTATACCAGAACATATAAGATTTTTAGAAATTTCATGTAATGTCTGAAACATTTATATTAACATATTTCCATACATATTTCCATACAAATACAAATATAAGATTTTTAGAAATTTCATGTAATGTCTGAAACATTTATATTAACATATTTCCATACAAATAACCCAATGAAAGTTTAGTATTAGTTGTTTTGTTTGTTTTTTTTTTTTATACTGCAGGTTCTTATTAGGCATCAATTTTATACACATCAGTGTATACATGTCAATCCCAATCGCCCAATTCAGCACACCACCATCCCCACCTCACCGCAGTTTTCCCCCTTGGTGTCCATATGTCCATTCTCTACATCTGTGTGTCAACTTCTGCCCTGCAAACTGGCTCATCTGTACCATTTTTCTAGGTTCCACATACATGCATTAATATACGATATTTGTTTTTCTCTTTCTGACTTACTTCACTCTGTATGACAGTCTCTAAATCCATCCACGTCTCAACAAATGACTCAATTTCGTTCCTTTTTATGGCTGAGTAATATTCCATTGTATATATGTACCACATCTTCTTTATCCATTCGTCTGCTGATGGGCATTTAGGTTGCTTCCATGACCTGGCTATTGTAAATAGTGCTGCAATGAACATTCGGGTGCATGTGTCTTTTTGAATTACGGTTTTCTCTGGGTATATGCCCAGTAGTGGGATTGCTGGGTCATATGGTAATTCTATTTTTAGTTTTCTAAGGAACCTCCATATTGTTCTCCATAGTGGCTGTATCAATTTACATTCCCACCAACAGTGCAGGAGGGTTCCCTTTTCTCCACACCCTCTCCAGCATTTGTTGTTTGTAGATTTTCTGATGATGCCCATTCTAACAGGAGTGAGGTGATACCTCATTGTAGTTTTGATTTGCATTTCTCTAATAATTAGTGATGTTGAGCATCTTTTCATGTGCTTCGTGGCCGTCTGTATGTCTTCTTTGGAGAAATGTCTATTTAGGTCTTCTGCCCATTTTTGGATTGGGGTGTTTGTTTCTTTGATATTGAGCTGAATGAGCTGTTTATATATTTTGGAGATTAATCCTTTGTCCGTTGATTCATTTGCAAATATTTTCTCCCATTCTGAGGGTTGTCTTTTTGTCTTGTTTATGGTTTCCTTTGCTGTGCAAAAGCTTTGAAGTTTCATTAGGTCCCACTTGTTTATTTTTGTTTTTATTTCCATTACTCTAGGAGGTGGATCAAAAAAGATCTTGCTGTGATTTATGTCAAAGAGTGTTCTTCCTATGTTTTCCTCTAAGAGTTTTATAGTGTCCAGTCTTATATTTAGGTCTCTAATCCATTTTGAGTTTATTTTTGTGTATGGTGTTAGGGAGTATTCTAATTTCATTCTTTTACATGTAGCTGTCCAGTTTTCCCAGCACCACTTATTGAAGAGACTGTCTTTTCTCCATTGTATATCTTTGCCTCCTTTGTCATAGATTAGTTGACCATAGGTGCGTGGGTTAATCTCTGGGCTTTCTATCTTGTTCCATTGATCTATGTTTCTGTTTTTGTGCCAGTACCATATTGTCTTGATTACTGTAGCTTTGTAGTAGAGTCTGAAGTCAGGGAGTCTGATTCCTCCAGCTCCATTTTTTTGCCTCAAGACTGCTTTGGCTATTCGGGGTCTTTTGTGTCTCCATACAAATTTTAAGATGATTTGTTCTAGCTCCGTAAAAAATGCCATTGGTAATTTGATAGGGTTTGCATTGAATCTGTAGATTGCTTTGGGTAGTATACTCATTTTCACAATGTTGATTCTTCCAATCCAAGAACATGGTATATCTCTCCATCTGTTGGTATCATCTTTAATTTCTTTCATCAGTGTCTTATAGTTTTCTGCATACAGGTCTTTTGTCTCCCTAGGTAGGTTTATTCCTAAGTATTTTATTCTTTTTGTTGCAATGGTAAATGGGAGTGTTTCCATAATTTCTCTTTCAGATTTTTCATCATTAGTCTATAGGAATGCAAGAGATTTCTGTGCATTAATTTTGTATCCTGCAACTTTACCATATTCATTAATTAGCTCTAGCAGTTTTCTGGTGGCAGTTTTAGGATTCTCTATGTATAATATCATGTCATCCGCAAACAGTGACAGTTTTACTTCTTCTTTTCCAATTTGTATTCCTTTTATTTCTTTTTCTTCTCTGATTGCCGTGGCTAGGACTTCCAGAACTATGTTGAATAATAGTGGTGAGAGTGGACATCCTTGTCTCGTTCCTGATCTTAGAGGAAGTGCTTTCAGTTTTTCACCATTGAGAATGATGTTTGCTGTGGGTTTGTCATATATGGCCTTTATTATGTTGAGGTAGGTTCCCTCTATGCCCACTTTCTGGAGAATTTTTATCAGAAATGGGTGTTGAATTTTGTCAAAAGCTTTTTCTGCATCTATTGAGATGATCATATGGTTTTTATTCTTCAATTTGTTAATATGGTGTATCACATTGATTGATTTGCGTATATTGAAGAATCCTTGCATCCCTGGGATAAATCCCACTTGATCGTGGTGTATGATCCTTTTAATGTGTTGTTGGATTCTGTTTGCTAGTATTTTGTTGAGGATTTTTGCATCTATATTCATCAGTGATATTGGTCTGTAATTTTCTTTTTTTGTAGTGTCTTTGTCTGGTTTTGGTATCAGGGTGATGGTGGCCTCATAGAATGAGTTTGGGAGTGTTCCTTCCTCTGCAATTTTTTGGAAGAGTTTGAGAAGGATGGGTGTTAGCTCTTCTCTAAATGTTTGATAGAATTCACCTGTGAAGCCATCTGGTCCTGGACTTTTGTTTGTTGGAAGATTTTTAATCACAGTTTCAATTTCATTACTTGTGATTGGTCTGTTCATATTTTCTATTTCTTCCTGATTCAGTCTTGGAAGGTTATACCTTTCTAAGAATTTGTCCATTTCTTCCAGGTTGTCCATTTTATTGGCATAAAGTTGCTTGTAGTAGTCTCTTAGGATGCTTTGTATTTCTGCGGTGTCTGTTGTAATTTCTCCTTTTTCATTTCTGATTTTATTGATTTGAGTCCTCTCCCTCTTTTTCTTGATGAGTCTGGCTAATGGCTTATCAATTTTGTTTATCTTCTCAAAGAACCAACTTTTAGTTTTATTGATCTTTGCTATTGTTTTCTTTGTTTCTATTTCATTTATTTCTGCTCTGATCTTTATGATTTCTTTCCTTCTGCTAACTTTGGGTTTTGTTTGTTCTTCTTTCTCTAGTTTCTTTAGGTGTAAGGTTAGATTGTTTACTTGAGATTTTTCTTGTTTCTTTAGGTAGGCTTGTATAGCTATAAACTTCCCTCTTAGAACCGCTTTTGCTGCATCCCATAGGTTTTGGGTCGTCGTGTTTTCATTGTCATTTGTCTCTAGGTATTTTTTTATTTCCTCTTTGATTTCTTCAGTGATCTCTTGGTTATTTAGTAACGTATTGTTTAGCCTCCATGTGTTTGTCTTTTTTACGTTTTTTTCCCTGTAATTCATTTCTAATCTCATCGCGTTGTGGTCAGAAAAGATGCTTGTTATGATTTCAATTTTCTTAAATTTACTGAGGCTTGATTTGTGACCCAAGATGTGATCTATCCTGGAGAATGTTCCGTGCGCACTTGAGAAGAACGTGTAATCTGCTGTTTTTGGATGGAATGTCCTATATATATCATTTAAATCTATCTGGTCTATTGTGTCATTTAAAGCTTCTGTTTCCTTATTTATTTTCATTTTGGAAGATCTGTCCATTGGTGTAAGTGAAGTGTTAAAGTCCCCCACTATTATTGTGTTACTGTCGATTTCCTCTTTTATAGCTGTTAGCAGTTGCCTTATGTATTGAGGTGCTCCTATGTTGGGTGCATATATATTTATAATTGTTATATCTTCTTCTTGGATTGATCCCTGGATCATTATGTAGTGTCCTTCCTTGTCTCTTGTAACATTCTTTATTTTAAAGTCTATTTTATCGGATATGAGTATAGCTACTCCAGCTTTCTTTTGATTTCCATTTGCATGGAATATCTTTTTCCATCCCCTCACTTTCAGTCTGTATGTGTCCCTAGGTCTAAAGTGGGTCTCTTGTAGACAGCATATATATGGGTCTTGTTTTTGTATCCATTCAGCCAGTCTATGTCTTTTGGTTGGGGCATTTAATCCATTCACGTTTAAGGTAATTATCGATATGTATGTTCCTATGACCATTTTCTTAGTTGTTTTGGGTTTGTTTTTGTAGGTCCTTTTCTTCTCTTGTGTTTCCCACTTAGAGAAGTTCCTTTAGCATTTGTTGTAGAGCTGGTTTGGTGGTGCTGAATTCTCTTAGCTTTTGCTTGTCTGTAAAGCTTTTGATTTCTCCATCAAATCTAAATGAGATCCTTGCCGGGTAGAGTAATCTTGGTTGTAGGTTCTTCCCTTTCATCACTTTAAGTATATCATGCCACTCCCTTCTGGCTTGCAGAGTTTCTGCTGAGAAATCAGCTGTTAACCTTATGGGAGTTCCCTTGTATGTTATTTGTCGTGTTTCCCTTGCTGCTTTCAATAATTTTTCTTTGTCTTTAATTTTTGCCACTTTGATTACTATGTGTCTCGGCGTGTTTCTCCTTGGGTTTATTCTGTATGGGACTCTCTGCGCTTCCTGGACTTGGGTGGCTATTTCCTTTCCCATGTTCGGGAAGTTTTCGACTATAATCTCTTCAAATATTTTCTCTGGTCCTTTCTCTCTCTCTTCTCCTTCTGGGACCCCTATAATGCGAATGTTGTTGCGTTTAATGTTGTCCCAGAGGTCTCTTAGGCTGTCTTCATTTCTTTTCATTCTTTTTTCTTTAGTCTGTTCCGCAGCAGTGAATTCCACCATTCTGTCTTCCAGGTCACTTATCCGTTCTTCTGCCTCAGTTATTCTGCTATTGATTCCTTCTAGTGTAGTTTTCATTTCAGTTATTGTATTGGTCATCTCTGTTTGTTTGTTCTTTAATTCTTCTAGGTCTTTGTTAATCATTTCTTGCATCTTCTCAATCTTTGCCTCCATTCTTATTCCGAGGTCCTGGATCATCTTCACTATCATTATTCTGAATTCTTTTTCTGGAAGGTTGCCTATCTCCACTTCATTTAGTTGTTTTTCTGGGGTTTTTTCTTGTTCCTTCATCTGGTACATAGCCCTCTGCCTTTTCATCTTCTCTATCTTTCTGTAACTGTGGTTTTTGGTCCACAGGCTGCAGGATTGTAGTTTTTCTTGCTTCTGTTGTCTGCCCTCTGGTGGTTGAGGCTATCTAAGAGGCTTGATGGGAGGCTCTGGTGGTGGGTAGAGCTGACTGTTGCTGTGGTGGTCAGAGCTCAGTAAAACCGTAATCCACTTACTGTTGATGGGTGGGGCTGGGTTCCCTCCCTGTTGCTGTGGCGGTCAGAGCTCAGTAAAACCTTAATCCACTTGACTGTTGATGGGTGGGGCTGGGTTCCCTCCCTGTTGGTTGTTTTGCCTGAGGCAACCCAACACTGGAGCCTACCCGTGCTCTTTGGTGGGGTTAATGGCAGACTCTGGGAGGGCTCACGCCAAGGAGAACTTCCCAGAACCTCTGCTGCCAGTGTCCTTATCCCCACGGTGAAACAGAGCCACCACTCGCCTCTGCAGGAGACCCCCCAACACCAGCAGGTAGGTCTGGTTCAGTCTCCCCCAGGGTCACTGCTCCTTCCCCTGGGTCCCGATGCACACATTACTTTGTGTGTGCCCTGCAAGAGTGGGGTCTCTGTTTCCCCCAGTCCTGTCAAAGTCCTGCAATCAATTCCCACTAGGCTTCAAAGTCTGATTCTCTAGGAATTCCTCCTCCCGTAGCCGGACCCCCTGGTTGGGAAGCCTGACGTGGGGCTCAGAACCTTCACTCCAGTGGGTGGACTTCTGTGGTATAAGTGTTCGCCAGTCTGTGAGCCACCCACCCAGCAGTTATGGGATTTGATTTTACTCTGATTGCGCCCCTCCTACCGTCTCACTGTGGCTTCTCCTCTGTCCTTGGACGTGGGGTATCCTCCTTGGTGAAGTCCAGGGTCTTCCTGTCAATGATTGTCCAGCAGCCAGTTGTGATTCTGGTGCTCTCGCAAGAGGGAGTGAGAGCACGTCCTTCTACTCCGCCATCTTGGTTAATCTCAAAGATTAATTTTTTAAAAATTTATTTTTGGCTGCATTAGGTCTTTGTTGCTGTGCCCGGGCTTTCTCTAGTTGTGGCGAGTGGGGGCTACTCTTCGTTGTGGTGCGTGGGCTTCTCATCACGGTGGCTTCTCTTTTTGCGGAGCACAGGCTCTAGGCCTGCGAAGCTTCAGTAGTTGTGGCACGTGGGCTCATTAGTTGTGGCTCGTGGGCTTTAGAGCACAGGCTCAGTAGTTGTGGTGCACGGGCTTATTTGCTCCATGGCATGGGGAATCTTCCCGGACCAGGGCTCGAACCCTTGTCGCCTGCATTGGCAGGCGGATTCTTAACCACTGTGCCACCAGGGAAGTCCAGATTAATGTTTTTAATATCTAAAGAATGTAAGCAAATCAATTAAAAGTCTGTTATCCCAACAGAGGGTGGAATGAACGAAAGTAGAAGAACAACAGCCAACAAATTGTAGCAACAGAGAATAAACTGAAGAGATTAGATTTTTATTAAATTTTTTTAAAGTTCTACCCCACTAATTAAATGGAAAAATACCCAACCAGCATAAAGCACTTAATTTAACCCAAAACTAGAACCTATAAAAATGAGTCATTATGCTGCTGTTGTAGTAGACATGAAAATTGAATGCTCAGATTGTGTTGGGAGATTAAATTGGTGCAATTATTTTTTTTTTCTGAGAGCAATTTGTATTTCCTTATAAATATGAATGTCTATTAAATTTTCCAATTGTATTTAAAATTTTTTTCTTAGGGTACATTGGAGCATAAACAAAATTGCTTTAAGAATGACCATCATGGTGACATCTAAACAGTAAGTTGAAAACCCCCTAAATGCTTAACAAGGACAATAAAAATTTATTATAAAAATGAATGAAATGCATGAAATGCTATATTTTTGTTACCTTTAATCCAATTAAAGAACATTGACATGGAAAAAGAATCAAATTGTTAATAGAAATAAAATTCATGTCATTTAATAATGTTTGTAATACCGTAGCAATATTATTAAAAAGGAAAACAAACAAGAACTATATGTGCAAATAATTCCAGAAAGTTATACACCCAAATGCTGATATTAATTCTTAATAGTAAGACTAATAAATATGTGATTATTTTTCTCATCATTATTTTAAATATAAGTATATGTATTTTTACTTCTGTGAAGAGAAAAAATAAGCTAAAGTGAGACACAATGAGATGTGATGTTTCCCATCATAATGACATATGAAAAAAAAGCAGTCCTTTCCTTGTCTTTGAGAGAACACTGAGATTTTATCATGTGCTGCTGATGTGTGGATATACAGTATCACAACAGATTTTTTTTTAACTCAATTTTACCGTATAGAGCAAGAGGTTTACATTTATTTCACTTCAAGGAATCTGTTTTGAAATAGACTTTTATTGACCGTGTTTATGTCAGATTTATTATGTTAATGAAAAATTGGACTTTCACTAATACGCTGACAATGGTGAATAGATGAAAGGCATTTTGTATATCCATGTTTGGAGTACATTTAAGCCTCTTTCAGGTGCAGGGAGGAGAACTAAGCTGGGTTACTTGAAACATCATTGAGTCTGAAGATCTACTAGGAAAGGAGGAAGACAGGCCTACTAATAGAGGCTCAGAATGGATTGAAAGTTGATCTAAAACAGGCAAGGAGGCTCCCAAACCTGTAACGTTGACCAAGTTGTCGAAAATATACAGGGACCATCTGGAGCTATTCTGTAGAGTTCTAAAAAGAGGGGTGCAGCAGGGCAGCAGGCATTGTAAAGCTTCCCAGTAGAGCAGCAGGCATTGTAAAGCTTCCCAATAGAAGTCTGCATAGTACAGTAGGTAAGGCACTCCCTTGGTCTGGTCAGTAAGGAATTGCATGAGTTGGTTAATGTAAATTAGACCAAGTGTCAGTGTTACATGAAGTCTGCCTCTGTGTGATGTAAAGAGAAAGAAAAAAAAAAAAAGCCTGATTCTGTTTAGATTGTAAATGATAGTAATAAAAATAGTAGAAAACATTTATGGAACACTTAACTCTATGCCAGGAAATATGCCAACCGTTTTCACGTACATCATTTCACTTACTGTCGCATCAATCTGACAAGTTTTTGAAATGCTTCTACCCATTTGAAATGAGGCTTATGAGTAACTCGTCCAAAGTCACACATTGGTAAATGGGAGACCCAGGATTCAAACCCAGGCAGTCTGCCTTCAGAAACTGAGCCCTTCACCTTTACATGGTAGATATTATCAACTTAATTTTATTAGTAGTATGATTTAAAAGTAGAGATAGACAAGCTATATCATTTTTCCCATTGTCATTCAGTTTGCAGGGTTTTTTTCTGCCATACTATATTGATATCTGGGAAATATGGATAGGATTTCTTAATTTATCTGTAGCAAATATTCTACGTGAAAAAGTCCTATTAATGTAATGTAGAGCAAATATAATACATAAAAAAATATAAATATAGGTAAAGATGCATAGAAAAAAAGATTGGAAGGAATAATGCTACCACATTGACAGTGTTAACCCTGGGTTGTGGATTGATATATTGGGTAATTTTAATGTTCATTATTATGACTTTATTTCAAGTTTTCTAAAATGATAATAAACATGTTTATTATAGAAAAACATGATGTTGATTTCAAGAAAAGAGGCAAATTGCAAAACATCTGGGGAAATATAATATGTATAAAAATAAAAGACTAAATGGCACATGTCACATAAGTTGGTAGTGAAGCTAAATTTTATAGCTTTGGAGACTAAACATTCAGCATCTTTCATAAAATTTTATTTTTTAAAGTGTTGTAAAACTTAAGATAACTGGGAAAATGAATTTAATAGACTAAAATATGAATGTTATTTAGATTAACTTATTTTTAGAATGATATGATGCATTATCTTTAAAAATAGGATAGAGTTTAACATAGTTTTGTAAATTTTATTTTCACAAAATTAGGAAAATTATTTACTGACTGCTATTTCTCTGGGATTTTAAGAATTTCCTTCTTGTATTTATGGTAACTTTCAAAACTGCTAATATACCATAAATTTCAGAATATTATGATAAGAAAAGTAAAGGTAATAGTAACAAAATGAATTAATATATGAAAACCACAAAAACAATGACTGGCATACAGTAAACTACAAACATGTTAGCGATTTTTATAAAAATGATACTAATAATTATGGTAGTTGTGTAATTAGTTTTTAGTTTTAGTTTTACTAGTCTTAATAACTATGTTATTATTTTAGTCTCCATGTTAAACATCTTACTTGTATTGATTTATTTTCTCTTTATGACAATGTTCTGAATATGTGTTAATATTATTGCCATTTTATTGACTAAAGTCGTTTGCTAAAATTAACAAAGCTGCTTGATTTTGTCACTAGTATTCACAGAAATGAGTCCAATTACAATTTATATGCTTTTAGTTTTTATGTGATACTCTTTTCATATGACAGGCTTTTTAAATTTACCAAAAGGCTATTAAATAAGCGTTTAAATACACCTGTATTTCCTATTTAAAATTTACAAAGTCATTCTATCATTCTTAAAATAGTTCAAAAAAATTTTAGTGATGTAGTATATTTCATGTTATTTAACTAGCTATGTTGACTGATATAATAGCATAGTTTTCACAATTTAACAGAGCATTTGTTAAAATTATGACCCCTCTGTTATTTTTATATGTTAATAACAATCTAACTTACCTTAATTTTTAAAAAGTAATTTCATGAAAGTACTTAACTAAATGCACCCAATCTTAACTAAATGTACCCAATCTTAATTTTAGAGCATTAAAATTTCATAATCTCCCAGAGCCATTCAGTTTGCAGATCTTTTTCTGCCACACAATATTCACATGTAGAAAACATGAACATGTGCATTTAAGACATAAAAATGAATTAAACAAATATTAAATTCAATTTTTGATAGCAGAACATAAATGCATATGCTGCCTGCCTTACTGAAACAATTAGTATTTTTCAAAATGAGGCAATGAAGTGGTACCCAAAAGATAACAAGCACATTTTCTTCTGTACAAAATGATAAGTAAATTTACTGAGAACATTACATAAATAAGGACATGGCAAGGCATATACTCCTCAGATTCCCATAGCTCCTTATTGGAACTGTCACCTGTGTGTGACTTCATCCAGCCTGAGTAAGGATTTCACTGGAGAGGAAAAGCTCCCTTCCCTTGATTGTGAGAGTTTTCTATCCTTACCCAGCTCTGTCTCACTTTTCTGGAGACTCTGACTTTGTGCTTTACTCCCCTTATAAGGTAAAAGTAACATTTGTGGTACAATTGAACAAAATTCTCAGCACATTTCTGACATAAATGTCCAGTTTTCAGGAGCATCCTTTGACAGGCTCAGTCTTTAGTTCTGTCTGTGGTTCAGTTTTGTCCATCACACATTAATGTCAATGGTGAATATCAATGGAGACTAGCCAAGTTGAACAGTAGGGAAGGATTTAAATGACTAGCTCTGCTCAAATCATATGAAGTTGTCCTTTCATTACGTAACAAGTGAAGCTTTGAATAGTCTTCAAGGTGAGTCTCGCGCAGTGTCAACCGTTCTAATTCAATTTTAAGTTCTCTAAAATACGAGGAAATTATCTATGAAATAAAAATTCTCTGTCCTGTCTACTTTAATAAAAAATATTAGAAATAAGTTATTCACAGTTCCTGTATTAATGCATTGTTTTCTCTTTACACCATTGAATATATGTTTTTCCTCCACATCGCACACCCTAAGTTTATAAAATATATAATGAAACTCATGGAATTAAAATTCTAAATTGATTTTAACCCTTCCTCAATAACTACTAAGTTTCCATATTCTTCCTTACCTTCTAAAATTGCTTATTATTGGCAGCATTTCCAAGATGTACACAAATAACTCTCCAGTAGGAGAGCTCAGGAACTGCGGGGTCTATCATATATATTAGTTTCCTTAAATTTCCTTTCTCTTGCATGCACTTTTTTAGTAAATTAATGGCAGGGTATAGCTGGATGCTTCTGGAGATGTTAATCTTTGATATCATTGAAATGTGGACCTAATAAGAAATTGGACCTCTTGACCCAAAATGGGCTTAAGATGTGCATAATTGTAGACATTTGGATGTAATGAGGGGCTGGATTTGGGAGGTGAGCAATAGACCAGAAAGCAGTAAGTATGGCCTTCTGTGGTGAAATAACTGACAAATAATAGATTGGTCTATATTGTGTAACCTAGAGAAAGAGAGCAGAGCAGAGTAACTAGAGCACAGGCTCTGCCTGGAACCAGACAGACTGGATTCAGAGCAAGCTCTAGCATTTATTCAAATTCTGCCCCATAATTTCCTACTGTCTCAGCCTCTGGAGCTGCAGTCTCTTCCTCCTTAACTCAGTAAAGTGAGTGGGGTCTGCTCACATTCTTCTGCTTCTGAAAATTGTTCCAGCCAGAAAGTTTAGGTGATTGTAGAGCTAATAATGTTTATTTCCTTTCTGCCAGGGAGTATCACATCACGTTCCCAATGTTTTGGAGTCAATAGTTTGATTTTGCCCAGTTCTCCTGTTGTTTGAAGTCAAAAGTTAAGTCTATTCTTTGTCATTTTATCATGGCTTGAAGAGGAATTCTCTTATTTACTTAAATTTCTATATCACCATTTACAATCTAGCCTACCTAGGCTTACAAGAAAAACCTTACTTCTCTCCTCCACTTATGCTACCCTCTTTTATAATCCTGGTAAGGTTGCCTTTGTCAATCCACAAGATTGATGAATTTGAAATGATAAATAATTAAATCCCAATTTTTAAACCATATTTTCTGTTGTAGTGCTCTAATTCATCCAGTCATAATATCTCACCCCTTGATCTCTTACTGATCACTGGTCATAAACTATATTCACCTGAATTTGGCTTGCCTTCCTTCCTTCTTTCTTTCCTTCCTTTATCTTTCTTTTACTAGGGCCGCCTCCAAATGGTTATCATGAAAGCAAGTCAAACTCAACAGTCCAAAATAAAATTCATCAAATTTCTTCATTAAATCAACTTATTTTATGGTGGTTTTTACTTTATTAAATGGCACCAACAGCTATCCTAAGCATCTTCATCTCTTCCAACATCCATTCACTTACCAATTCCAGTCAACTCCACCTCCTAGATAATTTTGGATTCTATATTTACATTCTACCCAAATTGTCACAATTCCAGGTCAGTTATTCCTCTTAACCTGAATGATTGCAATGACATCTTAATCTGTTTGCCTGTCTACTTCCAATCTATACTGCAGTCAAAATTTAAAATTTATTTTTAAATATAAATCTTAAAAATATAAACCATACTTTATTACCTGTTCAGTGAAAACTCTTAATAGTTTCCCGTTTCCCTTAGGGAAGGGAAAGCTACTTAACATTTGGCATTTGAACCCTGTTGACATCTGTAACATTGTTTTCTCAGCCTTCCCACTGTTGACAGAAATAATAAAAAATCTATAATAATAATAGAGAAAGGTTTTATTCCAGCCAAAATGAGGACTATAGCCTGGATAGTCTCCTGGATAGTCACAGATAGCTGTGAGGAACTTCTCTATAGAAGCATGGTTTTCAGTATAGTTTTATATCTTGTCAGAACAAAAAAAGCAAGGAAGGTACATTCCTTCCAGGTTTAAGGGGGAAAAAAAAGACAGAATAGTATGTACACAGTGGATCAGTGTGGCCTTGACACCTGGGAAGGGAGTCTTACCATTGAAGGAATAATGGCAATTGCATCCCAGGAATGGAGGCATTTATCTCTATCTTCAAAATAGACGTTCTTTACTTCTGGACAATGCACCCTTTAATCGTTAAAACCAAAATGATTTCCCTGTACCTTAATAGGTGAAATTTTCTTTCATTATTTCCATGTTTTGATTGCAAATCTTTTGATATAAAGCTTTGATGATCAAAATATTTGATCCTCGATGCCAGGGTGGTACTACCTGCCTGCAGTGGGTGCATCGTGTCCCTCGGTGACAGGCTTTTTCATACATATATATATATATATTTTTTTTCCTAGTTATCCATTTTGGGGGGAAAACTAATCAGATATAGTGAACAAGCACAGAGGTATATGCTGACAGGGGAACATTTTATAGGCTACACATATTATCAGTGATGTCAAACTGTTGAACAAACATTGTATTTGTACTTTTAGCAGTAGATTTAAAGCAAGCAGTGATACATGTCATGCGTAGATTTATAACTAGGAAAAGAATAGTGATACCTACTATGACAATGATAAGCATCTGTAAAGCAGAGTGGGAAAAAAATTCTTATTTCTGAGATGAGCCAACTGAACAGATCAGTTAGAGTCAGTTTGTCTTATATCTTGTAACATTTTATCTTTTGGGAATGTTTTTCTAGGTATATCTCTTCTGCAGAGGTATTGATATAAGGGCAACAAGTAGTGTGAGCAGTAGCACAAATACTTCCTTGTTTAGCCAGTAGAAAATCTAAGGCAACCCTGTTATCTTATACTTTTTGTCTGTTCTGAAATGATTTTTATAGAGCCCTCAGCTATTTGATGGTAGCTGATAGATTTCTGATCATATCTCTGTTTACATATACTCTTGCACTAGGAACCAAGATTCCCAGAAGACTTTGCTACCAAGTATCTTGATATCCTGCTAACATGGATTTATTGCCTCTGTAATAAAGAGAGAAAGAAGGTTCTTCTATTTCCATATGTATAGACAATGGGATAACATAATATCCTAATAAACATAAACCTTCTATTTGCCAGCTATTAAGATATTTCTGTGCACATCCTTGAGAAGGTGGGTCAATTCCAATACTAAGACAAAACCTGGGGCAGCACAAGTGATTCCTCCCAGAGTGCTCTCATTGATAGTCTCATTAACTGGAAGTTTAGTTAACACAATGTTAACCCATGAATCATTTTTCTTGCAGGCTTTCCAAAAGCCATCTGTACTGTATTTAACATATGGGAGTTACTGGCATAACTTACTCATGTTTTTTCTCTTTAAGACATTTGTTCATCAAGTAAGAGATGGGGCAAAGGAGCCTTGGGGTAATCTGTGCTCAGTCTCTAAGAACTGAGGATAGTATCAGACAAGGGATGGATCCATTAATATGTTGAAGAATTTGAACCTGAAGGCCAGACAGAGGTTAGTCTAGTTGAGTGGTAATTTTAGGAACATCTGAAAAGTCGGTGACAGGAATTATGAAGGGCTTATATCAGTATTTTTATTGACTGAGGAATTTGATGAGAGATCCAACCAATCGGTTAGATTGCCCCCAGTAGCTATACTTTGTGACAACTTTACCAGATAATTTTCTTTCCATAATGAGCATTGAGGCAAAAGTATAGCTAGAAGTAAAACAATAACTTTCATTTAAAAAAAAATAACTTTCAATTTTCATAGTGAGACAGATGTTTAGAAACCAGTTCATTTGAACTAGTAGGATGGGTCATACAGTCCTGGTTCTGATTCTCGGGTCAGCTGTCTACCACTGCTGTCATCTTCTCTTCCTGGTGTGGGTGTTCTTTCTCCTCTGTTTGAGCACTGATTTAAGTCTGAGGTCAGCATTCCTCTCTACAGACCAGTCCAATGCAAAAACCCTTTTTGAAATGAGGGATGTGAATCCATCAGTCTATGGCTTTTAATTTGGCAGTGCATGGATTAGTTAATAATACCTAATAAGATCCTTTCTGACATGGCTACAAAAAGTCTTTGATTTGATGTGTTTTCTAATTAACAAAATCTCCAGATTGTAATCCATGATCCTCAAGGTCTTTGTTTCTGGGGAGTTCACTGTGAAAGGAATTAGCTACCAACTTTGCATTTCTTTTAAGTGCCTCAATAAGACCCTGACAACAATGTAATATATCTCCCTTGAGTAAGGTTGGTTCACATATTCCCTCATCTAATTACATAGGGTGTCCTGTTATTATTTCAAAAGGAGACAGCTGATGTTTAGCAAAATGTATAGACCTAAGTTTGAGAAGCACTAGCAGAAGAGCTTTTGCTCATGAGAGATTAAATGCTTCTGAAGGTTTTGCCAATTGAGTTTTGATAGTGACATTAATTCTTTCCACCAGTCCCAAAGATTGGGGGTGATAAGTGCAGTGAAAATGCTGCATTATTGGCCATATGTCACAAATAGATTTAATTATTTGTCCAGTAAAATAATTTTCCTGGTAACTGTGTAACTTGGAAGGAATTCCCCAAACAAGAATTATCCTTTCAAATAGCAATTTAACCTTATAGCCATTGCTCTTCTTCAAGGAAAAGCTTCAACTCAGTGTGAAAACATACAGATCATTACCAAGATATATTTATATTCTTGAGACGGTGACATTCAGACAAAGTCCAATTGCTATACCTCGAAGGGACCCTTAGGAGGAGAAAGTGGCCTTGTGACCCATGAAGTGATTTTCTGGGATTATATTTAGGGTAGATACTAAAACAAGCATATACTTTATGAGCCATCATGGGAGAAATTCTCCAAACATAGTGTTTTCCCCATAAAACCATTTTCTCAGGTGTCCAATGAGTTAAAGAATGTACATGCTGGGGTAATGGCATTTGAGCTCCAACAGGCACTATAGTTTGTTTGTTTAATTATTTCCAAATTATATTTGTGTGACAGGTCCAAAATTCCCCCTTATTGTTGCCCTATTTATTTCTCTTCTTCAATGGCATATTTCTTGAGCCGGCAGATGGAAATCTTTCACTGGGTTGGCAGGGTTAACAGAGAGCGCTGACCATTCTCAAGGCTAGACAGAATGGGTATTTAAAGCTGCCTGTTTGGCTGCCTCATCAATAAGCTGATTTCCTTTAGCTTCCATACTGTCAGATTTGGAATGCACTGGTATTTTAATAATTGCCAACTGTTTTGGTAGTTGTATACCACTTAATAGTCCTGCAACCTGTTTTCCATTTTTTAATATTTTTTAATAAGCTTTCCTGATTATAGCATCAAGCTTTAATAAACTCTTGATGTTTCCATAGCATTCCAAAGTCATGTGCCACTTCAAAGGCATAATGACTGTCAGCATAAACATTTGCTACCTGACCTTTAGCTCATTGATGAGTTGATGAGCTCAAGTTAAAGCAATTAATTCTGCTTGTGCTGACTTTGTTTTTTGGTAAAAAAGAACTTTCAGTTATGTCCATTGTGGATGTTTCTGCATATCCATCTTGGTAATGCCCTCAGTCATTTTTTAAGTAGGACCCATCTGTAAACCAAAGTAGACCAGCATTATCAATAGAATTTTCTTGTAAATTATTCCTAGGAGTAAGAAGATAATCTGTTTCTAAAATGCAGCTGTGGTCATTTCCTTCTTGTGGTTCTGGAAGCAAAGTTGCAGGGTTAAGGTTATTTTTGTGACATACAACAATTGTAAAATAATAACTAAAATTATGACTAATAACATTAAACCAGAGTATATCCAAATTTTAGCAATTTCATATAATCTCTACAACATATGTTTATATCATTTACCCATACTATATAACCTAAGAAGATTTACCATCACTCATTTGACAATGTTTCCCATGTGATTTAACATACCAAATAAGCCTAACTAAGTTTATTTTTTTAACTTTGTATTTTATATTGGAGTATAGTTGATTAACAATGTTGTGATAGTTTCAGGTGTACAGCAAAGTGATTCAGTTATACATATACATGTATCTATCCTTTTTCAAATTCTTTTCCCATTTAGTTTGTTACATAATATTGAGCAGAGTTCCCTGTGCTATACAGTAGGTCCTTGTTGGTTACTAATATTGGAATGGATTTAATTAAGTTTAATTTCTATCTTTGAGATGCTTCAGGTGCCTTCTGAAGCATCCCAAAGTTACCTAAAGGTCAAAAAAACTTCATTTAGAATTTGATTTGAGGAAGTTTGTCAAAGACATCAAAAGGTTTTAAAAACACTTGGCTAAGTAGGATCATAAGTCAGTATGAAAAAATACTTATGCGCTCAACCAAAGTGACAATAAATGATTTCAAGGGCAAATACAGAAAGTTACAACAGACTGCTTAAAAAGTAAAGAAACTTTACAATTTGTTATCAAAAGCAGATCAATACCTCAAGAAAACTCTGTCACCTAACAGAGAGAAAATCTAATTCAAATTTTGCACCAACTGACTTTTAATATCAAAATTCACTTAATTAAACCCATTCCAATATTAGTCAGTCCCGAGAACTCTTTTCTCAGGGTTCCTTTTCCACAAACCTTCTACAACTTTCTATATCCACATTAGTTTGTCACTTATTTTCTTTTGAATTTGGAAATAACCAGCTTTGGGACAAAATTACTTTATTTTCCCTCACCAAAAATACATTTCCATTCCTCATACCATCTTTTATGGAAAACACACACCCTACTTTCCTTTCATGGAAATATTTCTCTTATTATCTTTAGTAGTTCCAATCACATTCATTAGTCAGAATTCTTAACCCTTGAAACCCCAATCTCTAGCAAAAACCAAGAAGCAAGCAATTGTGAACTGTCATACCAGCATTTCCTGATTGGTAAATTTATAAGTATATTCCATAACCTCTAGAAACATACATTTTCTAACAACATAATTACTTTCCTCAATGTGGTACAAGATGTGTGTCCAATAAACCAAAGCATCTTTAGTTTTTCTTTAATAAGACAAAATAGGTAAACTTTGACTTACTTAGCAATTAATGTTTCAATATTTCATCTAATTTGAAAATGATCTGGATATTCAATGAATCCCTATCATTTAACTTAACATAGCAAAGCTAAAATTTCAAGTTATCAAAAAGATTTGGAGAAACTAATTGAAGTAGACATACCATAAAACATAATTATTCTTAGAGTTCATCTGAAAGCTTTTATCTCATTTATATTACTTAATTTACAAATAAATCATTATACCAAATTTTGGCTTTCTTGCTGACAAATCTGTAACAGAGATAATGTGAACTTATTTGACGTTTAGTAAACTTAGGTACAATAAAAGTTTTATACTTCAGGTTGTTAACTGTGAAGATAGACCTATTTAATTAAACCAGTAAATGTAAACTTGTTTTCATTCATTAAAGAATAATCTTAGATCACCTGATCCTTTAAAAAATTCAGTTTGGTTTCCATTACATTTAGAAATACTTAATTTTTAAGCACTTATTTTAAGTCAATTAAATAGAGCTCTTTTACAAACTAATTTTGATAAGATCATTTGAAGGTAATGATATATCATGTCTCTAATGTACGCACAGACATGTAAACAGACACAAGCAGAGATCTATCTCATAGCTTC